>NC_050460.1:21585104-21765104 GCF_903995425.1 Onychomys torridus | reverse complement strand
ACAACTTGTTGAACATGGAATAATCAAGCCACTACATACATCATAGAACCTTCACCCTGTGTAAAGGTCTGCACACTACCAAAGGAGAAACAAAAATTTCAACCCAGGCACAAACCCTTTAATTTATACTAGTGTCTAACTACAAGATTTGCTAGCGCAATAGTGGCACAAAATTTGAAGGAGTAACCAACCAGTTAGAAGACCCAAGATGGAATTCATGCCCAACACTGCTTGGGTGATTCAGAAGCAGAGTTTAGATAAACCAGGGTCCTAGGATAAAACAAAATAATACTGTTTTTTAAAGGCAATAAAATTACTCCTAAGGACAACTTGCTATACTGTTTCATCAGAAAAGTTTCCTTTTGTAGCAGATGGCACACATAGAGACTTACAACCAGATATATACAGAGAGTGAGAGACCTTGGAATATTCAACCCTAAATGTGAGGTCTCATTCAAATCCCTCCTCTCAGGGCTCAAGAAATCTCCTTGGCTGTAGAGGCAGAAAGAGTGTAAGCCAGTGGAGATTGAGAATACCAAGAAAACAAGACCATCTAAACAACAGGACCAAAGCACATTTAAACTCAGAGACTGAGGCAGCATGTAGAGCCTATGAGTTTGCACCAGATGGAGTTCTAGAGCTGAAAGATATGGAAATATGCCCCCATCCCTAACCCAGAAGCAATCTCCAACTAATCAGCACTTGCAAATGAAAATTTAGTATCTTACAAGAGTGTCTCATTAGGGGAACACACTACACATGCCCAGAAGTAGATGGCCAAGAGAAAATGAACTCAAAGATATCTTTGCAGGTTCCTTGTTTCACAAAATAGTGTTAATGCTTTTCCTTTTAAAATTATCTTATTATCTTATATATATATATATAAAGAGAGAGAGAGAGAGAGAGAGAGAGAGAGAGAGAGAGAGAGAGAGAGAGAATTTTACCCTACAGGTTCATTGCATATAAATTATGGCTTCCAATTTAAAGTTTTCATGGGATTTCTGAGTGTGTCGTCAAGGGGGTCTATGTTTCTTTTGCCTTCTCTTGGCTTCTTTTCCTGTTCTTAGTTTGTTTTGCCCAAATCTGATATGCTAGTTTTTTATCTTATTATAGTTTATATATTTTATTTTATTTTATTACTGTCCTTTAGAAGCCTGTTTTTTCCTAATAAGAGACAGAAAGAAGGTGGATTTGGATGGTAGGGTAAGTGGGGAGGAACTGGGAGGGGTAGAGGGAGAGGAAAATTAGAGTATATTATAATATAGCATCAGGATATAATATGGGAGAAATAAAAATCTTATTTTTTAAAGCTAAAGTGGAAAAAAAATAGAAACTTCGCATTCCCTCTCCTCTTCCCTGTCCCTTATCAAAGTCCTGCTTCCTTTTGGCTTTTATTGGCCCTTTCTGGACCTGCTCTTTAGCAGTAATATGTGAGTGCTGTAGACAAATGATAGCATATTATGTTAAGAATTCTGAATTATTACATTCTAGTCTGTGACCTGGAAAGGGGAAATATTAAATCTAAAATATATTCAAGCATAAGCAAGTGAGTGGAGGAATCTCTGATTCTTGGCCAGTCTTTACAGGGCTTAAGTCAGATCCTATCCGTTAAGTGAATTTCTTTAAGTGTGAAACAAAAGGCAAAATTTAGTTTTGTTCATTTACAAGATGGGGAACTTTTTAAACCTGCTGATTTCAGTGCTGAAAAGACATATTTAGTTTGAATTTTCCTCAAAGAAAGCTTATCATCATATAGGAACTATAAAGCTAATCAAATATACAAGCACACAGATATGTATGCATGTGAATGGCTATCAGTCATCTGTGGATGTTTCAAAGGCTGCCATAGTAATATGCAGTGATTTCTAGAGTAATAGGCATAAACTCAAGTAAGCCCAATTTCAGGCCATAATCCTAATGAGCAGATAAAGATGTATCAGCATGATCCAAGAACCTCTGGGCATCCAGCAAATTGGCCATATGTTAATTTTACTCTCATGCTGCTTTCAGAACTAAAATGTAGCTGTACTGAGAAATACTTGTGTTGTACTATGGCAAGGTTGGTATTTCTATGCTTTCTAAATGTCTGGACACACAGTAAATCAGACACAGGAAGATTTTCTAACTTTTCCAGTAATTATAAGTCCAATCATACACTGTACAAACTATCAAATTAGGTGGCTGACCACTGAGACCCATTTTCTAATGCTACTCTATTCATTCTACAGAAGTTCAGCACAGCAATACAGAGCATTAGATAGCAACAATAATTGTTTCTAATACAGGGACTCAAAACTGCATGTATTTCAAAACATAGTTCCTTCTGATTACCTCAATGACAATGTTTTTCTAGTATACACTTTATTATTAACACTATTTAGAAGGAAGTTGACATAGAGAGGTTAAGGACTGAAGGCAGGATACATCCATTCAGATTACATTTGCTGAACACTTAATAGGTATGAAAAATGAGGTATAAAAAAAAAAAGTCTTTCAAAATAAGCAAGCCACTATAAATAAGCAAATACTAAGTATTTCACTGAATGAAAGTCCTAAAAGAATAATTTCTCAAACTATTCTAAAATCCAGAGACTGGTGTAAAAGCCTATGAAAGGGCTTCCTGGGAATAGCTTTAGAGTTAGATCTAAGAGGATATGCAAAAGCTTGAGGAGAAACTGAAAACAAGGACAGTCTAGACAAAGTAGCATTCTCTTTTTGTTTTTGGCAGACATGAAGTCTGCAGGTGCCTTGTTCTTGATCTTCCAAGCCTCCTGGACTATGAAAAGTAAGTTTATTTTGCTTATAAGGGACCCAATTTGTGACACTTGGTTACAGCAGTGCACATGTATTCAGAATAAGAGGCAGTGTAGGCATAAGGAGAACACTTATTATTACCTAAAGGGTATAGCCTGCCTTGAAAGGAAACCTTGATGCCATAGGAATCTACATCTTCTTTAGCTCCTGCAACTTCTTGCTGTATAAAGCTATGTCTGGGCCTAAAGAGGTTTCTTCAGGATGGGAGTGATTTCGAGTTGAAAGTGGATTTAAGCCCAGACCCCTGGAGTTCAATTAGGGTTCCCTTGGGTGTATTTGCAAGATTCTTGAAAGTTTCAACACTGAATCAATCTGGATGCACCCCACTGGGCCCAAAGCATTGCACTCCAGAGCCATCTGTCAATCAATTTCCTTTTCCCAGTAGCTGGCTGCAGAAGAAAGTAATTGGATGCCCATGGGGGGTTACCTTCTGAAACATCAGTGTTGATAAACATCAATTTCTTTGATAGTAATAAGGATCAAAGATAATCAGACTACAAGCAAACCAGATGGGAGTAAGTCCTTGAGGAGTTCACAGAATTGCACCTCTCATGTGTGTGCCGCATGAGAATAACTGGTACTTACTTTTCCAATTGCAGTTCCTGTCTTAAGTGATTATTCCTATTCCCCACACCTGCTTAGCCACAGTACAGATATATCTTCCACAATCATTGCATTTGTCTAAATCTGCTTTTTAAGAATTAGATTTAGAGAGTTCATTCTCCAAAATCAATACTTCAAGCAGTTGTCTTTACATATAAGAGGAAGGCATTTCTCCCTGTTGACAAGTGTTTACCCCAGAATGTTCTAAACTACAGTGAGTGTAAAACTGTATATCCCTTTTACTGAATTCATTTCAACATATACAAGCACATTTTAACTCTGTTTTCAACAAGATGTATTATAGTTTTCAATAAAATGGTGAAGGATGACAAAGGTCAGTTTCATTTTATCTTTACATGTACTAAAAAGTACAGTAATGGAACAAATTCATGGTACATGTTGATTTTCACCACTGAAAAGTTTTTGTTGTATAAACTAGATTATTCTTTTAAAATACAGATGATGTGTTTGTTGGAGGAGGGAAGGATACAATGTGTGTGTGTGAGCAGTGCAGGCCCACACAACACAGTGCATTTGTGGACCTGAGAGGACAACTTTAAGAAGTCTGTTCTCACCTTCCACCTTGTTGGGAGGGACCTCTCCTGTTTTGGCCATGCTAAGTACTTCAGACTAGGTAACCCTGAGTTTACTGGCTATTCCCCTACCTGCAACTCCCACTTCACTGTAGGAATATTGATGCATGTGGCTTGCATCTGTTTTTTTTTTTTTTTTTTTCTCTCTGGGTTCCAGAGATCAAACTCAGATCCTGGGGTGTGAGTGCCAACTTTCTTCTTCATTGAACCATATCACCTGTCCATCTTCCTAAAATTTCAATAATGATGCCCATTTTTCGTATTGTTCTGTTTATTTACTTGCCTGTGTTGAAGAATTACTTAAGAATTTCTCTAAAACTATATTCAATGTATGTTCTGAAACTATATTCAAACTATAATCTATATTTGATCCCTACCATCACACAGAAAGAGATGCCATTTTAAAAAAAAATGAGTTTGCTAAATTATATGAAGTGAGTATATAATTGAAAAGTTGATATGCTTGAACCAGTTTATTTTCACAATGCATATTTCCTTCCTAAACCCATTTTTACTGTTTTAATTTAGAAATAAAACATACATTTACTCTGAGGGGAAAATGTTTTTCTTCAGCAATGAAAGGACATATTTTACAATGTGCTTCAATTTCCTTCTCAGTGAATATGAAATCAAGTCAGTTCAATAAAAATTATTTAACATCAAAAAACTTTTCTAGGAGTTTAATTTCATAGAATATATTAAGTCATCGAGTGGAAACTGCATCCACTTGCAGGTAAGATCACCTTGGGTATTCTGAAGTATATTAGAATTTTATTTTAATCTCATAAACATTAGGCATAAAAGGTTAGGCAGTCAGGCTCTTAGTCAATCTGTCTTGGTGGAGTTACCCTCAACTTCATCCAATCATGAAGGTTTCCAAGTACAGGTGTATCTACTTTTTTTTCAAGTTAGATTAGGAGTGATCTATAAGTCACAAAAGATACATTTCTTCTAAAGAACCATTCCAAAATCCTATCAAACCACTTCTCTTCTGTCTCATTGTTTAAAATAGGCTCACAAGGCTATTGATAGCCATAAGAATGACTCTGGAATATATTATTGTATGGTTTTATGAATCCATTAAATTAAAATAAAAAGAAATACCAAAGAAAAATAGACCAAAGCAAAAACTGAGAATAAAAACAAAATCATGTACCTGTGTCTTATGAGTTGTACCATAGGGATAAAATAGTTAAAGCTTTGTTTGGAGTTAGAAAAACCTGACTTTTAAATCTTGCAACTTTGACAAGATATTTAACTTGTGCTCTTGGTTCCTCCTTCTGAGATGTATGGTAATTATTCGGCTAACACATAAGGTTGCTAAAAGGATTATGTAACTTCAGCTGTGCAAAATAGCACCCCATTGCTTGGCACAGAAGAAGATTTAAATACAGCTTAGTATATTGCAGTATGATGAAATTTGAAACTTTAACTCAGCTATGTAAAAATATAGAAAGGACATTCTCCTTGAAAAAAAATTCAATCTCAGTTTTACCAATATCACAGCAGTATTCTCATAGTGTCCTCTATATTTCCATGGGTTTGGGATACAACCAAACTTTGACCCTGGAATAAATACTGAATGATGGGACACATTCCTTCATAGTCCACAGATAATGGAGGAGTATCAGAATGGCAAATAGAGAAGAATTCTGCAGTTTATTCTTACCAGATTCTGTCTTGATACAGAAATATGTTCTAGAGCTATAAATATCCAAATACAAATGATTATTCACATATTTTCATTGTCTCACATCTAAAGGAAATAACAAAGATTTCTATCATTAAATATCATAAGTATTTTTGACTCTTTAGAATATGTATCTTGAATTCATAAACACCGATAATCAGACATTCTCATATGAAAATTAAAGATCATCATCAGTCATTGACCTTGGAAAACTGACTTAAAAAGTTGTTGTGTCATTAAGAAAGAAATATATTTGCAATGTGGAGGTCTCATAGTTTTAGTGTGACTTTAAAAGTCATTAGCAAGACCAGAATCACTTACAAATATCACATCAGCATACCGCCATACAAGAGCTATGACATGGGCTAGGAGCAGGGAGAATTACTAGTTTCCCTAGAATTGCTTGTGTGTGTGTGTGTGTGTGTGTGTGTGTGTGTGTGTGTGTGTGTCTGTGTCTGTGTCTGTGTCTGTGTCCATGCATGAGCAAGTGCCTGAGTGCATGGTGAGGGAGCTTAAAAATTGCATAATCACTCCATGTTACTTATTACAGAATTAAGAAAATAAGAAACTTTTACTCAGATGATATACACTGAAAATTCTGATTTTCCTATCATATTAACACTTGCATCTATTTCTTTCAATTTGGGCATACTTTTTTTTTTACTGCAGAAAGCTCATTCCAAAAGTTGGAGACCTTGAGCTTTTGCTTTTATAAGTCAGAATCATACAAAGTTTTGCCAGTTTTTCTTTCTTTCTTTCTTTTTTTAAATGTTTTAAGCACTAGGCACAGTGTCTTGTGCTTGTTATCTCAACATTTGGCAACCCAAGGCAGGAGAATTGCTATGAGTTTAAGGCCGGCCTAAGCTAATTTTATTTTCATTGCTCTGATAAAACACTGTCATCCAAAGCAATTTAGTGTTCAAAAATGTCCATTTGGCTTATATTTCCAGGCCACAGTCCATCACTAGGGAAGAGATACAGCAGAAACTTAAGAAGGAACCTGAAAAAGAAACTGTAAAGGAAGGCTATTTCCTGGCCTTGACAAGGCTGTCTTTCTTACACAGTCCTGGAGCACTTGCCCAAGGAATGATGCCACCCACAGTGAGCTGGGCATTTCTGTATCCATTAAGATGATGAAGACTGTTCCCCACAGTCATGGTTACAGGCAAATCTAAGCTGAGTAATGCCTCAGTTGAGATTTCCGAGAGAGAGAGAGAGAGAGAGAGAGAGAGAGAGAGAGAGAGTGAACTCAGGCCAGGCTGAGCTATGGTGCTCAAACCTTTCTTTGATGCAGAAAAAAAAGAAAAGAAAAGGAAAGAAAAAATGATGGAAATAAATTATTTATTTGAGAAAGAAGACTTGTAGAGAAATTTTGTTGAATGTGCTAGGTTGTAGAAGCACACCCTTTGCAGTGGAAGTTTTGAAATTTCTACTGCTCTTAACATAAGCATTTTTATGCATGTAACAATTATTTATGCAGTAAACATATTTTCCTTCATCCCTATTCTGACAAATTAATTCCAAATCTAATGCTGAGAGATTGATGTGAGTCTGCCATGTTCTAGTTCTCCTGTGACCAATATCTACAATGTTGCTGCTTCTTAGTCATTCCTTTATGAGCTTGTGACCTTGCTGGTCTCTCTGTCTTCCCTTCTAAACAATGACAGTAAGTCCTTTGCTAAGGCTCTTCCCTTTTGTCTGTCCTATGTTTAATCACAACTCTTACACCAAAATTACTACCCTCTTTTTTTTTTCTCAATATTTTAAATTTTAACTTTCACAATCCTAATTGGAGGAGCTGACATGGCTAGCTAGCAGAATTCTGATTCATCCCATCTACTTACCATGCTCTGCTGAGACCTCCCATCTACTTACCATGCTCTGCTGAGACCTCTGCTCTTCAGAACCAAAGAAGCAACTAGTCAGCACAATAGGTCTCCTGACTGCTGTTCACAGGGAAATTCAAATTCAGATGGGTTTTGACTAGCAGGATTTTTTTTTTTTTCAGGGATGGAGGTGTTCTAGTTTCTTTTCCTTTTTTTGTGAAAATTGAGTTTTTTCCATACAATATATTCTGATTGTGATTTACACACACAAATTCCTCCTAGATCTTTCCTACCCACCCACCCAAATCTATACCCTTTCTTTCTCATTAGAAAACAACAGACAACTAGAAAGCAAAAACAAACACAACAAACACACAAACAAAACCATACAAAGCTGAGTAGGAAAAAACAAGCAAGCAAGCAAACAACAACAAATAGGAAGAATACCCAAAGAAAAAGCACAAGAAATGCATACAGACTCAGACACACACAGAGAGAGACACACATACCCATGTATACACATACACATACAAACACACACAATTAAACACACACACATATACGCACATACACATACAAACACATACATATACAAACACACATACACATACAAACACACACACACATACAAACACACACACAAATGCATACACATAAAAACACACACACATACATAAACAAACACAAAAAACATGAACACACACACATACACATGCAAACACATACAAACATACACACAAACACACACACATACACATACAAACACACACAAACACATACACATACAAACACACACACACACACACACACACACAACACACCTTGAACATATAGAAATCTTCTAAAAACAAAAAATTGGAAACCATAATATATAAGCAAAAGATCTGAAAGTTAAAAAAAAAAAAAAAACAAGGCAATGAATTAATGAGGTTAAATGAAACAAAACAAAATCCTCTAAAATTACTCTTGAGTTTGTTTTGTGTTTGCTATCTCCTGCTGGGCATGGGGCCTGCTCTTAAGTGTGGTTGCTATGTTCAGTGAGACTCTATTGCAGAAAATTCATCCTTCTTCAGGAACTGGTTGTCAATTGAAGATAGCTTCTGGGTTAGGGATGTGGTCTTGTGTCTTCTCAGGGCTGGGACCTCCTGTGACATATGCAGATCTTGTTCATGCTGACTAGACAATTTCTAGGCCTGTTCTTTCATGGACCTGCTGCTTAGGAGGCATTTGCTCATATACTTAAACTTGTGGATCAATGTTTATCTGTATATTCCTTTCTTAAATAATATAAATTGTGACATTATGTACTAAATACAATTAATCAATCTTTTGAATGCCTTGCAGAGTCCTAACAATTTAAACTCAAGTAAAAGGAAAATTTACTTTGGTATATTAAACACAGACACAAGAAATGTCGATCGCTGAAGGTAATTCTAACATAGTGGATAGTGGATCCTTCAAACATAGCTTACTTCTCATAGAAAAATGGTATTTTCCTGGACAATGGCATCATTCTGGCAATTTTATAAATCTTCAATTGTTTAGCAATTTGTCACAATTCAGAAAATCTCATTAAATAAACATTGAAAAATCTCAATTACTTTTCTTTGTAAAATTAAGCTACATGTAATTGTTCAAACAACTTATTACTTTCCCCAGAGGGCTTTATTAATAATAGTTGTATCTACAGCTGCTGCTGAGAAGGAATAACAGGCTGATAGTGTGATTATGGTTATGTATTCCATAGAGACAATGCAAAGATGAAGATGATAAAGTGTTAGGAAGAAAAGCGATTTCTAGACTGACCATGTTCATTCAATTAAAATATGACACATTCAAGAACAGCTTGGTATGTGTCAGTGTAATATATTTTTGTGAGAAAGTTTTCAAGAAATTATAAAGAATGTTCAAAGCTTTCAGGGAATCAATAAAGGTCCTATGTAAAAGCAAAAGCCAAGGAAAGGCTAACATCACCACCACAGAAGTGAAGAAGGGAAAGAAAAAGATTTTGTGAAATCTTCCATATGGTAGTGTCAATGTCAGTGTTCAATGACACTTTGGTTTCCGCTATGTATATTAAACCTCAAAATTAGTGAAAAAAATGTATACTGCCCAGAAGGTAATTTCTATTACAGTAGATGGCTTCAGCAAAAGTTTGTATCTGTGGCAAGAATAAGGAGGTTCTTTTAGAGAAAATCATAATTTAAGCGGGACACATAAGAGATAAGATACAGGACAGCTTTATAAGGCCACAGCTGTGTTAAAAGTTTACCTTGGTAATAAATTCTTATAAAGATTCATTCATACAATAAATTATATGAACACAGATCACACATGAGTTGTTGTTTAGAGAACATGTTATATTCAAAAATTAATGTGAATAAGGGCTGAGGATATAGTTTAGATTTGGAACATTTGCCTAGCATGAGAAAAGTCTTGTTTCCAATCTCCATTGGCATAGACAATATGAAAAAAAAAATGTTGAGTACAATATTCTGTACCTGTAATTGCATTTAGAAGACTAATGCAGCAGAGTTGAGAGCCTGAGATCAGCTCAAGCTGTATGGTGACTGAGCACGAATCTTAAATGGTCTTATTAATAAAATCAAACCTGAGCCAGGTATTGGGGTAAACGCTGGAAGATCAGAGAAGCAGAACAAGCCACAGCTACCTCACCTCGCCAGTTCCTGAGCTGATCCTGTTTCCTCAGACTGGAAGCCTCTGAGTTCTTAACCAAATCAATCTCAGCTGAACTGCTTCTCAAAAGCCTGAAGCTTAACCAGCCAAAAGCTTAACTAACTTAGTTCCTGGTCCTCATGTCTTATATACCTTTTTGCTTTCTGCCATCATTCCCTGGGATTAAAGCCTCACTTCCTGGGATTAAAGGCGTGAGTCACCATGCCTGGCTGTTTCCAATGTGGCATTGAACTCACAGAATTCCAGAGGGATTTCTGCCTCTGGAATGCTAGGATTAAAGACGTGAGTGCCACCATTTTCTAGCTTCTGTATCTATTGGCTTTTCTTTTCTCTGAATCCAGATAAGTTTATTAGAGTGCACAATACTTTGGGGAACACAATACTACCATATTTCCCCTTTTTTGTCTAATATTTTAAAAAAGCTTGTAACTAATACAAGAAAAACTATATCCAGCAAGTATATACAATATATACAGTCAAGAATTATTTTAACAATGTCTAGTCAATTAACATTTGACAGATTCAGACAAAAAACTCTATTAATATATAACAATGTCCAGTTCAGTAACATTTGATAGACTCAGACAAAACATTTTCATTACTTATCCTATTTAAAAAAAGTAGTTCCTTTTTAAGAGTAGATTCAATAACTGACCTTTTTATTTTATCATATCCATATTCTCTCTTTTTTCTTTTCATAATAGATTCAGTAATCTACCTTTTGTCATTTTTATATCTTCGTCTTTTTCTTTGTATTGTAGATAAAATGATCTACCCATTGATTTTATTATTTCTTCATTTTTTTCTCAGATTAGAGTCGATGATCTACCTCATTTCTATATTCTCTTTTTTTCTTTCGCTTTTCTTAAAACAAAAACTCTGAATCTAATCTTGTTCAGCTTTTTTTCTGACCATTAACAATTAATAACTTGTAACCAACCATCATAAACAATGACAATATCCAAAACTTAAGCGACCAAAACCCTCCCATCCCACTTCTCGGGAATATGGGTGTTGTTTTCTTAAAATTACTTCCTGCTTTCTGTGGGTAAAGACATCTTTAGGGGATCCTGAAAAGAAAATTTTTGGGTTAATTGTCAAGTCCTGTATCATTTGTCCAGTTGCTGCATAATGAGAAAGTGCAGAGCTTGTCACAAGTTCTTGTTTGAGTAGTCTGTTGGGCTGGATTATCTCAGCTAGCCATCTCAAAGTTGTCCTGAACAGTTTGTAGTCCAAAGTCAATCTTTCTGTGATGTTAATCAGCTTAATGGTTTGACCATAGTCCATGTGGAATCATCTTTGTGGGCTCCTGTCATTTTTTGATGATTTCAAAGTCTCTGTTAGGCATGGTCATAGTACTCTTAGACTTTTTGTGTGTGTGTGTGCCTCCTCCATGGTTTGGAGCAATCACAGTCTGATAAATGTCTGTCTGTTGGAATCATGAACCATGAATGTCCTTCCCTAGAAGAGAAAATCTTCCCAGCAATTTCTCCCCACCATTTGTCTTGCCAAACTTTCCAAACTCACTTTTGCTGATGCTTTCTTGTAACATAATGGTCTTGGCAATTCTCCGAACAAACAGCAGTAAGCCCTTTCTCCCAGGTAGCAGCATCACCACAGTCACCAACACAATGAGAAGTAGCTTATAGCTCAGAGCAGAAGCCACCCCCTCCATGTTCCTGCTGCCACTGTTTGTGGCCTGGCTCTGGCCGTAGCTTCTCCTTAGAAAGCCACCCTAGTATATTTAAAAAGATATCCTAATAAGCAAATAAAAAAAAAAACATAGATGAAAAATGTAAATATGGTCCCATCATAGAGCAATTGGATGATGTAACAGGTGCAGTGAATACAGACTATGGACTTAAGTTGTAGCAAGCTGTAGCAGGGCCACTCACCTTGAACTCTCTGGCTCAATAGAGAAGTATTGGTGGCATGGAAATCCTTCTTAGCTTACTTCCCGCTTGTTCAATACCTGCTGATTACATAAGCGGAAGCATGATGCATTGTATTTCTATTCCACAGCTGATCTTCAAAGCAGTAGCCCTAACACCTAGGAGCTCACCTAATGTCCATAAGTTCAGCCTGCAGCTCAGACTCATTCAACTATAATCTATATTCAACAAAATCTGGATGTGGCACTGTACATTAGCTGGTTTCCATTGATCTACTTACAAGATGGATAATCTCAGAGATTATATTGAATATGTCTATGCCTTGTTTTCTGCATCTGAAAAAAAATGAAGAAATTAAAACAAAATCAGAAACCTTATTATAAAATCTTAAAATCAAAATATACTAAAATACCTATGTTTTGTGTGCTGGTATGATGATGCTACATTGGTAGAAAATCTCACATTTGATCCTTTTATTTTTGTTCAGGGAGGTCCCTGTGGCCTCCAAAACAATATAAGTTATTGCTACTGGTCTTGTTTATCCACCAGAACTAGAGGGTATAAAACTATATTGCTAATGACATCACATACTTCAGTCACAGGACATAGAGAAATCAAGCTGGAAATGAGCTGGAAGCTTCCTTCCTGCTGACTAGTTTTCATATCTCTGGAAGCTACTATGCAAGCTGCTGGGAGAGAAAAATTATCAGCAACCTTGCTCAGCTGTGGACTCTGCTTGCTACACTACTGTCCTGTCTGGCAGTATTTATGCACAGATATAATATTGGTATGACTGGTAAGGAGCAACTTACCCTATATAGATTGAAACTGATGTCCCCTCTACAAGATAAAATTCATATCTAATACTGTAAGCCACATAAAAAGCTGATGGCTAAATAAGTGGTAGCCCTTAGTGGGAAAGCTAACGTTGTGTGAAATGGACATGCTATGCCTAACAGACTATCTATGTTCATGTCCATAGATGAGTGATGCTCTCAGCTTTGGTAAGAGAGGTGTCTTTCTGCAGTAGACTACAGTCATCCACCACATAGTCTCTATTAAGGATACTTTTAAAATTATTATTATGTGTTTTAATTTTATACATCAGCCATGGGTTCCCTTGTCCTCCCCCATCCCGCCTCCACCCTCACAGCTGGGGATTTAGCTCAGTGGTAGAGTGCTTGCCTAGCAAGCGCAAGGCCCTGGGTTCAATCCTCAGCTCAAAAAAAAATTCTTAAGGATACTTTTAATGTCGACTTACCAAAATTAGAATCACCCAGAGAGGAAAGCCTTGTCTGAAGAATTGCCATGATTGCCTTGCTAGGTGTGGGGAGGCCCATCCAATTATGAGTAGCAGCTTCTGTGAGCAGGTTAACACCACAGATTGAAATGACTTGAAGGAAGATCATCTATTTCTTTTTTTTTTTTTTTTTTTTATTTGCTTGTCCTTCTCTCTAGCCACCAAGGTGATTGGGGTTATGGCTACTGCTTCTGATTCCTCCTTCTGATAGCAAAGAGCTTTCATCTTAGATTAGGGACTAGCAGGTCTCTAGGAACTTGCCATGCTTCCTGAGACAGACAGGGAGTACTGAGAAACCTGGACTGGAGGATTGAGTAACTATTGGTTGTGACACCTCAGTGAACTAAGTATTGATGCACTCAGCCTCAAAGATCAAGGAACTGCAGAGTTCTCAGATCTCAGATGTTATCTCTCTACTACCATTTTAAGCTGACTTTTTAAATATATATATTCTGTTCCTCTAGAGAACTTTGACGAAAACAGACTCATAACTGGCCAAAAGGCTGAGAATATGTGGATGTTGAGTGCTCTTCTTTAAATGTGACATCTAGACCCCTTCAGTATTTAAAGAACATCACGAAAGGGAGACTAGAAAGAAACACCAGGGAAAGGGCTGGAGGGTTGCAGGAGCTTGTTTTCCAAATGCAATATGGCCACTGAACTCACAATAGCTGCTCAAGACCTGCAAAAAACTGAGTCTGTCAGCATTCTGTCAAACACAGAGGAATGGTTCATGTGTCCTCACCCAACAGTGTAGCCCTCGGTAAGATGGCCATTCTCTTTTGAACACTTGTGCCTTTATAAGCAACCCTGAATTAAACTCACTGAGTCACCTAAACACATGTAAGAAGTGACTTTAAAGTATTTGTTTATTTGATTTTTTTTTTCAGGCAAGATCCTACATGTATAAAAGGCATGCTTAGAACTCACTATGTAGCTCATGTTAGTCCTTGAACTCATGGCAACTCTTCTGCCTCCACCTCCTGAGTGGAGGGATTACCACTGTGAGTCGTTGCATCCAGTCAAAGTATTCTTTTATTTTTATATAAATCAAGTTTGAGAATATTCATTTGCCAATTGATTGATGCTCACTTAATTCTGAATATATTATCCAGTGCTATGAACCCCCCCACACCCTCTGAGATCACCTGAGTGATCAGTTGTGAAAGAAGTAAATGAACACTGATGAAAGATTTCAATTCTACATTTAAACTTCTATTGTTTTGTTTATTCTAGCATTATTTCATGAATTCTAACACATCTAGCCTTTATCTAAGAAATAGATTGAAAAATAATATTTCTGGAATTATCATTCATGATACAAATTTGTGTTCAGACCTAACTTTGCAAAAGATATGTGTGTGTGCGTGTGTGTATTTCTTATCAATTTGAGTTTTACATTTGTTGACCTCAACATTCTGAAGATACAATATTGAGTATTAATACTCCAGAAAAATAAAATAGCATGCTCAAATATTGATCTGGAATTTAAATGTCTTTGTTTCTTGTTATGTGGTGCCTTTAATAGTAACACAATAAACCATATACTTCAAAATGTAGGCTACTCTGGCTTTCATTCATGCTTTAATTGTGTTTATGTTGTTATGACAAAATACTGTGACAAAAGCAAGATAGGGTAAAGAAGGTTTATTTTAATTCCTAATTTGGGGTTGCACAGAGAAGCTAAGGCTATAGGAATGTGAAGCAAGCAGTTAGCCATATCCACAGTTCAGGAGCCCAGAAAGAATGAAACTTTGAGTGTGTGTGCATTCAGATCACTTTCTCCACTCCCAGAAGTCAGGATCCCCTGCCTGGGAAATGGTGCCGCCAATAGTAGGAGAAGACTTTAGACTGCAATTCATTTAATTAAAAATATTAGAAATAGAGAAAGTTAATGGACAGACATTTGCACTCACTTCAATTTTTTTAAACTGTTATAGCAAGTAGGATCCTCTGCCTAGGGAATAGTGTTGCCCACAGTGAACAGGTCTTTTCAACTCAATTAATATAATCAAGATAGAACTTACAGAAATGGCCTCAAGTGAACTTAATCTAGATTGTCCTTATTGAGAGTCTCTTTACAGAGCACTATAGATTGTATTAAGAAGAGAATTAAAACTGACCATAACAATTTGTAGACATCTGCTGAATTTTATTTTGAACACAATTCATAACAAAGAATATGAAGTCATTTTTTTCTGATCTACAAATTTTCTACATTGCTCAAAAATTCTGTGAAATTTTGGTTAAAATACATGATTTTTTTGAAATCTATTTCTCTGGGGACAGCCTAAGAAAATGGAAAAAACCTAACCATACATATATGTACACACACACAGGTCTTTTTATCTTATTTTACTGTAAATCTCATTTACAATTTACCCAGTTGTGAACCACGATTAAAAAGAAATATTTTCATTTTTCATAAATAATGAATCAAAGAATAAGAAGTTATCCTCACTGATTTTTTTTTTCTTAAGTTCAACTTGCTCAGGAAAAAAAAAAAATAAATTAAAAGCCAGAACTGTTTGAAAAATAGGACAACTCATTTGGACAATTGAGGAAGCATACTAAGCAGCTTACCCATTAAAAAGGAAATGTTAAATTGATTTGAAGTTTATAATAAAAACAAATTTACATATTATTTGCATCCATCCTTGAAAAAAAAATCATTGAATGTAGAGAAAAAAAAAACATGCTTGATCAATTTAATCTATTCAATTAAAAGAGGCTATTTGGAATAAAAGTAATTAAAAATAAAACATTAGGTACAAGAAGTCTTAAGCTAAAATTTATTATAAGTTTAAATATTGGTTGAATATGAATGGTTGTCTCATGAATAAACAAAAGAAATAACTACTAAATCTGCCAAAAATATGACTAGAAACGTGACTGTGGTTGTGTGACAGGTAATGTAAGTCCTGCCTTCAAAGAAGCTAGCAGTGGGAATAGATTCTGGGAGCAAAAGGAGGAGGTTTGGGGTTTTATAGTTTGGCAGAGAGCGTTTAAAATTCCTTTCACTGAACTCAGATCTTAGATGCCAGAACTACTCAAATATATGTACACATACACAGCCAAGTATGTAAGTATGTTTAACCTGTAATAATCATTTTCATCATATGTGCATATAGGTACATATTTATATATGTCACAATATAGCTTGTAGGCTTGAAATATATGCCATCAAAATAATAGTAGAATACACTTCTGGCAGCACTCCATTATAGAACACATCTAAAGGCTAATTTGTAGGACCAGTTTTTAGAGACAGTCATTGAGTAAATTTATTAAACTGTATTTTAATGTTCCTGATACATATAATAACTAATGAAGACCATTGTTCTAGTAACTCTTTCAAAATTACATACATGTATACAATGTACTTTGATCATAATCCCTTCCATTATCTTTTCCTGTCTGTTTCTACCTACACTGAATTTCTTCTTCTGAAGAAGTCCCCCTACTTCTTTCTGTCTGTGGTCCATTACATCAATGGTTATTGCCCTCAAAGTGCGGATGGATGGGGTTTACTTGAGCAAAGATAAAGTATCATTTGATAACAAGAAATATGACTTCTTCTCACCATTAATTGCCTAAATCTTCTTAGGGAGGCATGGTGCTTTGTGGTGATATTTCATTTGTGCTGATTTGTGGTGATATTTTACTTGTATGATAATAAATAAAGTTTGCCTGGAGATCAGAAGAAATAGCAAACCATTTTAAGTAAACACAAAAATCAGGCAGTGGTAGCACATGCCCTTAATCTGATCACTTGGCAGGCAGGGTCTCTGTGTGTTCAAGGCTACTCTAGGGAACATAGCCAAGCAAGGTGACACACGCCTTTAATTCCAGTACCAATCATAGAGACCTGGAGGTCTATATAGACAGGCAGTGACAAGGAAGTGAGGTAGCCAGACTAAGAGCCAATGAAAGAGCAAAACAGCAAGGCAAAAAAAGCCTGGGTAGACAGGAAGTCTTGGCATTTTGGAAGTTGCAGAGATAGTGAGGTAAGGTTGGTTGGTGGCTCTCAGTATTTCCCTGATCTCTAAGGCATTCCCCCCTATATCTGGCTCTGAGCTTTTTTTAATTTAATAAGACTGCTTAGATATTCAGCTACATTTGGCACCCAATGTGGTGCTTTGTGAGCATCTCCTCTATTTATGATAAAATGTTCATGAGGCCAAAAAGTTCAACTTTAGTGCAGTAGATAATGAACTATGAAGTTAGTGAAGATAATGAACTATGAGTCAGATACAATGAAAATTAGCATTTGGACAGAATCACAACCATGATGCTACATAGTAACATACTGACCTACCGTTTCAAATAAGGGAGTTAATTGCACAAACGCTATCTAGAAATACACACACACACACACACACACACACACACACACACACACACTTCTAAGCAAGCCAGGTGGTGGTGGTGCACACCTTCAATTTCAGCACTCAAGCATTGGAGGCTGGCAGATTTCTGTGAATTAACGGCCAGCCTGGTCTACAGAGCAAGTTCCAGGACAGCCAAGGACATGCAGTAAAACCCTGTCAAGAAAAACAAACAAACAGAAAAACTTTCAGAGCAAAAAAGTGTTACGAATTGATCTTTGTATTTAAAGTTTTCAGTTTTGGTCTTATTGGACAATAAATTTTGGTTTTAAAATCTGTTTTCTACAAAGCTTTGTCTTAATATGCTGAATATATTCATAAATAAATGAATAAAAATGAGGACTTGTTCATTAAGTATCAGCAAATAAATTTTAATTGATTTCAAATCATGAAAATAATTTTAGAGTAATGTTGATTTCTTTTAAAATGTATAATTATTACTATGTTGACATAATTAGTGATATAAGATTATAAATTATATACATTTGTATATCCAGATGTTAAATTTCACTTTGTTGTATATTATTCACATAGAAACTCATTCACAAGTAGACAATTGAATGGGCTCTTGAAGTCATCAATGTTTGCTATTTTAGTCATTTAAATCTGTCTTAGGATTTCTATTGCTGTGAAGAGACACCATGACCATGGCAACTTTTATAAAGGAAAATATTTAATGAGGGTTAGCTTACAGTTTCAGAGGTTTAGTCCATCATCATGACAGGACATACTGGCATGCAAGCAGACATGGGGCTGGAGAAGGAGCTGAGACTTCAAGCATAGCTTGAGCATAGCAGACTGCAGAGCCCACCCCCACAGTGACACACTTCCTCCAAGGAGGCCATATCTCCTCCAACAAAGCCCCAGGCCCTAATAGTGCCACTCCCTGTGCAGGCGATTTGATTTCCAGTCACCATAATGTCCAAATCAAACAAACAAATAATTGATTGGATCTAATGAGAAGATCAAGTTGGATTTCCCAACATCAGCTGACACTTAAGTTAAATAAAGGTAATAATATTGAGTAAAAGTGATAAGCTGTACCATGCTCATGAAGGCATTAAGTGGCCAAAGAAGCACAGGGCCAGGCTCTGCGAGGAGAGCCTCTCAGGTAGTGGACAGAGCTTGTTTGAAAGAGTTAGGGACGTGTTCTTCCTGCTGCACGAGTGGAGGACCTGCCATGGAGGGGGCAAAAAGCAGCCTGAGGCATTAATGAAGCTGCCCCGGTGTAGGAAAGCTGTAGCACGAATCTTAAAGAGTTCTTATTAATAAAAACAAACTCAGGGCCTGGTATTAGGGAGAATGCTGGAAGATCAGAGAAACAGAACAAGCCACAGCTTCCTCACCTTGCCAGTTCCTCAGCTGATCCTGTTTCCTCAGACTGGAAGCCTCAGAGTCCTTATCAGAATGGATGTGAGCTGAACTGCTGCTAAAAGCCTAAAAGCTCAACTAGCCAAATGCTTCAGCAGCCAAATGCTTCTAGTTTCTGGTCTTCATGCCTTATATATCTTTCTCTTTCCGCTGTCATTCCCTGGGATTAAAGGCATGAGTCACCATGCTTGGCTGTATCCTTGAGCAGATGGATTTCTGCCTCTGAAATGCTAGGATTAAAGGAGTGTGCTACCACTGCCTATCCTCATGTTTAATATTGTGGCTGTTCTGTCTCTGACCCCAGATAAGTTTATTAGGGTGCACAATATTTCGGGAAACACAGTACCACCACAGAGAGCAAATAATATGAAGACTTTGGTTCTTACCATGAATAACATGGAATGCCACATGATTCTTGGAATTAATTATTAAGATCTACATGTTCCCTGAAGAAGAATACACCTTGGAGCATCCTAATGGAACAGAGAGCATTGCAGTGATGCAAGGTGTGAATTCAGTCAGCCCCAGGTGGCAGCGTAAGGAATAGGAACACACCCTCAGACTATGGAAATGCTTTAAAGCTAAGGCCAAGACAACTGAGGGATAGATTGGATGTGTTGAGGTCATCATTTATAAAAACAACCTTAAAATTGCAAACCTACTCATTTTAGGTCCTTGTTTGTTGACATCGATTTTCGTAAGTAATAACTGCCTTTTACAGCTTTTCTGCTAAAATGAAATGATTGTTATGATTCAATAACTGAAAAAAATAGCTCAGTTTATGCTAGACAGCCACCTCCCAAATGAAAAATAGGGACCTAAACATGGCAGGGTGACAACAATAAGCACAAGGAGAGTGGACAACATAAACTGAAAACCAGTACACACTAAGTTTAGTTTAAAGGGAAACACTTATTAAGATGACTAATTATCTATAATCATTATTTTTCAAGAGAATCTGGTTAATTTTCCTGTGTATTTTATTTTAGCCTTCCAGGAGGGTTTCTCCATATGCCTTCTGGGAAGGATACAAATATATTTATTTCTTGAATTTCTTTACTTAATGAGTTTTCTGATTTTTATAGCTATACCTACTTTACCTGCCAGACAAATCCTGTTGTTAAAATCCCTCTCTCATAATTATCTTTCTCAAAGTGGCCCAGAGAGCAATATTTATTTATTAAACTACTTGAAAATATTACTGTGTTACCATTCATTATAATTTGATATCTTTGGAAGTTTCTACACTGTTATGTACTAAACTTTATGAACTATTTCCTAACAAATCTTAATTAGACCATAATACACCTAAAATCCCTTCTTCATATGCTTCATTTTGGACATTAAGTATCTACATTTGTATTTTCAATCATCTCTCAAGATGAAAGACTGAGAGAAATAAACAAATCAGAACAGCAGTGCAAACATTATATCTGCCTGGTTTTCTGCCCACCACACTGTGATGATTCAGCTACTCTGGTGTAGAGAACAGCTTAAAGTACACAGCAGTGCCTAGTGTCTGAAATGCCTCGTTAGGTGCCCACAATACATTCATCTCCACTTATGTTCCTAGAACCCATCATATCTCTTAACCACGTGCTTATTTTCCTGTTTTACAGAATCCTCAAACTCACTGAGCTTTCTCTGCCATGCACCAACCTGTCTTAAGAGTTATTCAATGAAAAAAATAGTAGGCAGAGAGTGTGAGAAGCTGGTGTGGTAAGAAGACAGTAAATTGCACCCATGAAGAGCCCCGTCATATAGCAGCATTTTTCTTCCTCACTTCTGATCACTCTAGCACTCAGCTGTCAGCTGATTCTTGTGGTTGCTGCTCCTTGATGTTTAATTCTGAACAGATCTGTGAGCCAAAAGCAAACCTGTTCTCTGCAATTTAGCCAAAGTTGTAATCATGCAGATACAAGAAGTTCTTGACTTCAATGATAGGCCAGTAATAACGTTCAAGATGTGGCTCATTTACAGTTCTCAATAACCACTACATGGGGGAAAGAGTAGAACACATGAAAGAGACAATTGCAGAAAACTGAAACTGAATGGAAGGAAAGGAAACGTTAGAGAGTGAGAAAACTAGCTAAAAGCCAATAGATAAATGAGCTGAAAGAGAGTGTATGTGCACTTCAGTGCACTGGTCATTAAGGAGTACTGTGGAAGATACATAATAAGTGTGTCACCAAGAAGGAATTCCAGGAAGTGTTACAGGCAAAATGTTACTAATTCACAAGACTTTTGGTGATTAATTTGATCAATTTTAAATAAAGTATAATTTGAGCTTGTTATGTATAATGTGGAGATTTTTTGTTGTGTGTGGTATGTATGGGTACATTTATGTATATTTACATATTTGTGAGCACACATGAATATGGATGATGTCTGTGTATTTATGGAGACCACAGGTTGGTGTCAGGTGTCCTTTTCTCGACACTATATTTATTGAGGAAGTATCCTTAGTTGAACCTAGATTTACTCAATTCATCTAGTTAGCTTACTCAAGACTTCCCTTGTCTTTCTAAGCCACCATGCCTACCCAGATTTTATGTTGGTGGTCTTTAGGACCTCATACTTTTGCAGCAAGAAATCTCCCCAGCCCTGAGTTTGTGCTTTGGAAACTACAGAGAATCTCTCCTTCCAAGCTTACATTTTCAATCTCCTAAATCAATACATTTTTTTTTTCTTTGAGTGTGATTGCATTTGGCTTCTACACATGCTAGAATCAGCATGCTGCTATGAAGATCCTGCTTTAGAAGATAAAAACTGCATTTTATTCTCTAGGAATTGGCTCACTCTGCTCTCATTTCACCTAAATGGTTGGCTAAGACAAAACATGTATTGACTGCATTTTATCTACCTCTCTAATCTCCAGAAAATTATTTTGGGGAAATATATCCCAGCAGAGGGGATGGTACTGTGCAGAACTGCAGTATAGAAAAACTAGTTTTCTGTCCATTACAGACTATATCAAGAGTGTTTAAAAGTATTCAGTACTTCCATGATAGTATAGGGAACTCAAATTGCTTTGATATAAAATGTCATTGTGAAGAAAAAGTCAGAATCTATAAGCTGTAGGGCCCATGAACATCCAGCTAATCACAGTCGGTACTTTTGAGGTCGGCTTTCATAGTTGAGTCTGAATCAATATTAATATTCCTTCTCGGCACTTAGTAAATGAAAAATGATTTCCATCAAAGGAGGCACTTCTTTATCATTTATTGAAGAGTAGTCAGTTGTATGTCCTTTCCTTGGTTTTAAAAAAAGGATAGTGTAGAAATGGTTTTGCTTATAGTTTCACGGTTTAGAAGTGCTATTTTTTTTAAAAAAAAAAAAAAAAGGTATTTTGATTTTATGGGATTATGTGATCTCATGGGGAGATTGTTTTCACTTACTCCAGTCTGTGTCTTCCATGGAAATCTAAGGTTTTTAAAGTGCACTGTCATAGTGGTCTATGTGATGATCTCATTGAGTTCAATAAATTCTGATTTGATACATGTTACAGAAATCCACTTCAGATGAAATGCCCCTACTGTTCTCCAAGTTAAGGACTGATGCAGTCCTCAATTATTCTCCATTATGACAGCAGGGTCCAGGGGCCTCATGTCTGATCTAGTTCAGAGATAAAGTCTCCTTCTGAGTTTGCATTACCACCCCACAAGAACTGCTATTGAGGGTGCTGAGGCAGGAGGATAATTGGCTCAGTAAACAGTTCTGCTACTTGTGCAGTCTCTTCCCTAACTCATCAGTCAGGTTTCTTTGGCTGTTTCCTTTCAGCATTATTTTGTGAATAAAGCAAAGGATTCTGAGAAAAGGAAAAATGTCTGATATTTTATTCAGTTTTCATCTCAGACCATTTGAAATAATTAATGTTATTCAATACATTAAACCTCCAAGTATAGCCTAGAAACAAACCCACAGTTCTTATTCTTCACTCTGTATAATGGTATCTTAGTTCCATAGGCCATAGGAAAAAAATACTCTAGTTTGAGCTTGCTGGAGAATGTGAAATTATTTACATATCTTTTATGCTGCCAAGAATGTTCTGAACTGCCCTTCCATTCCTTCCACTATAAGCAAAAGAGCTGTTCCTGGTATAACGCATTGGCTTAGCTATTGCTTTATGTCCTTAGGAATTTGAAAAGGCACTATCTTTATGTCCTAATTTGCTCTCAGTCATACTTTGCCTCTCAGAAAGGTTTAGAGCTGGAAGAAAAAAGGCAGAAGGCCTTTAAGGGTTACTGTATACTATGGCTTGGGGCTGTGGGTTTTTTGTTTTTGTTTTTTGTTTTTTGTCATAGTTGGAGTTTTTACAGCTTAACGTTTTGTCTCCTATTTTTTCTGGTTTAATTTTCAACTAACCCTTTAAAAATAGCCATCTCTTGTTCAAAGTTTTATTCAGTTTGTTTGTTTGTTTGTTTACACAAGGTATTACTCTGAAACCTAGGCTGGCCTGGAACTTACAAACCTTCCTGAGACCTTGTAATGCTGGAATTAAAGGCATATATTAGCATGCCTGACAAACACACTGCTTTTTTAAATTGATTTATTAAAGCAAAGCTTCTAATTTATACAAAATAATTTTAGTTGAACATCAAGATATTTCCCTCCCCAAAAGAAATTGAATTCTTAATGTTAATGCAAATCATTTGGGCAATACAACTAGGAATTATCATGTAATACAAGAGCAGAAGCAATCTGAGTATGTCTATTTAATAGAGTCTCTCAATGTGCTGTCATTCTATTTTCCAAGAGGAGAGCTTTCAGGAAGCAAACCCTGAAAGGATGCAGGCTGCTTCCTGCTCAGTGATGGAGGAAAAATCTTGGACAGAGGGGCCAGCATCGGACAACAGCACAGCTAGCATGCACTGGGAAAGCAATTTATTTCTCAGATGCTAATTCAAAGTCCCAAGGGAAAAAAAAAAGGAAGATAATAGTGCTCCAACATGATGGAGATGATAGACTAACAAAAAGGATCAAAATGAATAGTAGAAATAGAGTCTCAATTCACCTTATGCTCCATCTGACTGCAAACTGCATTGTATAGTAAATTGTTTTGTATGTATTTACCTATTTTTGTAAGGGAAGAAGAAGTTTAACATTTCTAACTAAATCATTTATCTTCTTTACCCAACAAGAAGCTTAGATAAGGTACATATCTCAGGAAAGAAGATTGTTTGAGACTTATTGGGCATAAAAGTTAAACCAGTAATTATGTAAATCATTCTAGTTAATATTAATTTTAAAAAGCAAATTAAATCACAAAGTCTCCTGTGACATGTTTTTGAAAACAGTGTCTCAGGATAAACGAACTTCTCTTCAGGCTACACTTTTCGCAGGCGAAACCACACTATCACTTTGCAATTTTTCTCATGCCTTCCAGCCCATTACTTACTTACTTCCACAGTTTTTAAAAACTATTTTAGAAAGTTAACCATTTTTGTCTTTTTTTAAGATTTATTTTATGGGGTGGGGATGGGAGGGGGGAGGACAGAGGAACCCATGGCTGATATGTAAAATTAAAACAAATATAATTTAAAATAATAAATAAAAAAACAAAACAACAACAAAAAAGACTGTATGTATGCATCTGTGTGGATGTATATGGGTGACCATGTAGCCAAAAGTGGGTATGGGATACTTTGGAACTGGAGTTCCAGAAAAGTGTGAATTACCCTGCATGGGTGATGGAGCCATGGATGTTCAGGTCCTCTGGAAAAACAGCATGTGTTCTTAACCACCAAGTGATCTCTCCAACCATACCATTTTGCTTTATTTTAAAGCAAGAAACAACTACTTGCACATTCTACTATAAAAGTTAAAACTGCCTTCAGAACTCAGAAGTTACATCAAAAAGAAAGAAAGAAAGAAAGAAAGAAAGAAAGAAAGAAAGAAAGAAAGAAAGAAAGAAAGAAAGAAAGAAAGAAAGAAAGAAAGAAAATAAAAGAAAATAGAGGTGTAGGAATCAAGGATTTCTCTGCTAGTGCTGTCATGTTTAAATTCCACCATGACATCAGCAAGAAAATAAAGCTTTGGAGGAGAATTATGATTGCCACCTCTAGAAATCATAATCTAGATCTCTCTGTGTCCTGTCAAGAAATGATAGATTGGAGACAGCTGAAGAAACATTGGAAAGGAGAGAGAAAGGTACATTTGAACACATATTCTACTCACTGGAGGGAAGGAAAGGCTTCTCCGCATACACAGATTACCTTTACAAAGCTACATAGCACACAAGGATGAACGTTCTTTCTTCATTTCTCCTCAAACTTGTACTGATGTTCCCTGTAAAGACAAGCGGTGACATCTGAGACTCAAGCTGTTCTGTACATAAATCTCATGAGCACAGTAACAGAAGAATCACAGAAGGAGGAATTCATTATTCTTCTTTATGGTCACTACCGACCCATAAATGATCATTTTCTTAGTATTTCTAAGTCTCTTCCATGGCAATATTCATTTCAAACATTAGCTGCTTTAAACCAGAAACCAATCAGTTCATTCCTGAAGCCATAAGACAGCATGATGTTTTGAACTGAATGCAGCCAACTATTTTTAAAAATGGTTGGCAATGCTGTTCTGTGCATCCTTTTGGAATGCAGACAAATGGCTAAAGTTGTGGACTACACAGTCGCCATTATTAATGTCTTTCTTACTAGTGAAGTCAAAATAAATGCCTCATGGTTTATATATTTCAGGGCAGAAATGTGAGTAGTTAGAGCATTATTATGCCATAAATTTCAAATTTTTGAACTGTCTTGTATACTATTACCCAAATTCACATGATCTGTCAATCTTAAGCTCATTTTCATCAGTTACAGAATCCCATTGCCAAAATAGGGTTAGATTCACAGTTCTAAAGGTCATTTTTAAATCATAAAAAGGATGAAGGCTATCTAGAGGCACTACCTGAAATAAAATGTCTGATAAGAGCTAATATTCATTGTGTTGTAAACTTACATATTCTTGAATATAATTACTTCATATCATTTGTCTTCACTTTAAGGTAGAAGAAATTTCAAAAGTGATATCATGAGTATGTGATGTTCATTTTATTCATCTTATGAAAATAGACAACACCATGCTGATAGCTGTTTTTAACAATATAACATTGTTACATGATTTTATTCTGGTGGCAATTAATACTCACCTCAGGCAACTACAACATTTCAGCACTAGCTTCATGCATCATCACACAGTGAAGGTGTTTATTAAGAGATCATTAAAATATCTATGTCATGTGCACCTGAGGAATTTATTTACAATATGTGTGTGCATGTATTTGACAAGTAGTCACCTGGGAAAGGACCATTAATTAAACTGATCATAAATAATCCAAGTCCTGCTATCAAAAATATAAATAGGTGAAAGAAAGCATTTTCTTCAAATACTGCATCTGTTCATGGTCTGCCAATTTCTGCCCATACTCTAGGCTCATTTTTTTACTATATGTCTCCATAATCCACTTGAACTTGATGTACTTCCTAGGTTTTTATTCATGTATGAAGTTGACAAAGTCTTTTTGAGAAACTTATAGTTAGAGACAGCATTCTTCTTATTCATTGGTACTTATATAATATAAAATATCATTCTGTTATGAATACTGTTGTGTGAATAGAATGGAATGATATAGAGGTTATATAGTGTTCGCTGATACTTTTGAAATACAGTAAAACTTTAACACCATAAGGTTTGTATATATCAATTTTTAAACATTTGATAAGTTATGTTACTTTTATTGCAAGTATCAATGTGGATTTCTCTCTCTTCAATTTGCAATAACTGCTTTTTATAAGTAGGAGACTAATTGAAGAGTGCATAAAAGTAATTTTGGTGTCATAAGTAGAGGCCTTCTATAAAAATCATTGCATATTTGTTATAGGTTGGATTATAACATTTGTTAAATCATACACTATGCAAGAATGTAAGTCTTCCCTATGTAATTAAATTCCTGTACAAGTAAGCTCCCACCAGAAAGCTAACTTTCCACAACATATAAATATACCCTATGTTAATTAATGGTTGCTGTAAATTTAAAATTTTCTTCCATGTATAGTTTTTGTAGCAAAAGTGAGGGTTATTAATTGGAACATGGGCAACTTATTGAAAGTATTGCCACAGAAGTAAGTGACATGTCCTTTCCCAGAAACCACTGTTAGTAGACCCTTAGGAAAGAGTTGGGCGTCATGTATCCCTCCTCAATCTGTGATGAATGTGGAAGGGCTTAATCATGGGAAGGTCTTGTAGAGATAAGTCCAACTGCTATTGTCATCATTTTCAAGTGCTGTCCCCTCAAATCCCTCACCTGAATTTTTTCAAGGCAATAATGGTAACATTTTGATAACTTCCCAGGAGATTCTAATTCTTCTTCTTAAGGAAAGACTGGGGAATTAATGAGTAAGGCACCCTACATCCCCACCTAAATACATGTTTTGCCTTTTCAATTCTATTTGCCTTGGCATCACTTCATTACTCATCCCAAAGGGAGATGGAAGATAAGATTAGATATGCAGGGTTTTGATGCAGCTTAGGGTGGATCCTAGTGATAGAAAATGAGGTGATATTTAGAAAGCCATTGAACCCTTACACATATCTGACTGCTATGAAAAGCCTATGGAGAGGAAAAGAAGAAAACGAAAATATTGACTGGAAGACTAAGACCATGGTATATTTCTACAGCCTTTCCCCAGGGCCAGGTATTATCCATCATAGGAGTCTGATGTGTAATAAGAACTGGCTTGTCTTAGCATATCACATTCACTCACTGGTCCATTGTAGCCCTTGAGAAAGTCTGACTAAGTTTCACTAAGTTTGTAGAGTCATCAGTCATCCAAGCAACCCCAGAGAGGCATCTTAGAGGGGAGTGTCTCTGGGAGCCCCATGTGGCATTGATACTACTTATGTTGAGATATTACTTTACAGTGAAATTCCTATTTTTAGACTGGAGCAACATTTTGTCAGTGCTATTGATAAGGTTTTTAGTTCTGTAAATGCGATTAAACTGAATACTATACTGGCTAATTTTGATTAATGGATTTTATAAATGTAATGTACACACATATGAAGAAGAAGAATCACAGATAAAAAAAATTGATTCTGGATCTTGAAATGGTGTAAGTAGACGACCTGTTGGTAAAATGAAAGTAGGTGAGATGGGGGTCCTTGAGAACTACAAAGGCTCCCTGTAAAGTTCATGAGGGGTGTAGGGTTTTGGATATTCACTGTCATCAAGGTAACCACTCAGAAATTGGCTCCAGTTCTTTTGTCATGAAAATTCCAAATGTGGCTTTCGCTTATGGAAAGTATAAGGTGTTTTATTTTTTAATGAGTTCATGAGTTGAAGATGGAAGATTTACTGCAGAAAGAAATCGCACAGAGCTCTTGAGAGTGGACTAGTTGTAAAACATATTAAACTCTAAGACTTAGTGAGAAGTCTTACCAAAGAGCTGCTGTCACTGAGGGAATTTCTTAGATGGTAAATAGAGGTGCTAAGGAAGGAGATTAAGTCTTTTAAACTGGTTGGCATATGGGAATATGGGCTTCTCAGCCCAGCTCATCAATCCACTGATCTCTGTGAGATGCCCATGTGTCTCTCCATTTCAGTGATAGCAATGGGATGCAACACATGCCTCTAAAGACCAGTGATATATCTGAGTACATATAGAATCCCTTTTTCTGTACTTATTCTGTTGGTGTGTTAAAGAATAAGAAGCAGCCCGACATTGGTGGCGCACACCTTTAATCCCAGCACTTGGGAGGCAGAGCCAGGAGGATTTCTGTGAGTTCGAGGCCAGCCTGGTCTACCAAATGAGTTCCAGGAAAGGTGCAAAGCTACACAGAGAAACCCTGTCTCGAAAAAGAGAAAAACAAAAACAAACAAAAAAATAAGAAGAAATAAAACAAAACAGCATGGATATGAAGCAGTACCTCTGGCTAAGATACTCCTGGTCTCGACAGAACTGCTGATATAACCAATAGCCCTTTGGCCACAAGAGAACAGCTTGTTTTCAAGGTGTCTGTTCTAACTGCCTAGCAAGTTGCTTCCTCCAGTTCTCAAGGGCACCAACATTAATGTGAAGCCACAGTGAGTTCTGCTAATAAGGTGCAGGTGTAGCATTTGAATTATTAGCCATATAAAGCAACCAAAGTATAAATCAGTTAATCCTATAGCTCATAATTTCCAAAATTAACCTCAGGTAATATAAGAGAAACTGTCATTTTAAACCTGTAACCCAAGAGGGTCTATGTCATGTCATAGTACATAAAACATAAGTTTGAATTAAAATTATTCAGTTTGTAAACAAGAGGCAAAGTTTGTCCTGTATAAAATTCATTTCCATCTATATGTCTTATTGCACACTGCCAAGATACTCGCATTCTGCCCACACATAGTATTTTTTTAATTAATGTTGAAGAGCCAGTGAGCCCATCTCTCATGCAGAGAAAAAAAATAAAATAAGTAAACACATCAGTAATAAATTCAGAATGAACAAAATACATTAGTTAAGAACTCAGGTGTCTCTGTAGGAAATGACCAGAATTGTCTTCCACAAATTGATACCAAAATCATTTTTATTAGGTAAATTTCAATGGAAATAATTGTGTATGTGAAAATATTCTAGTGTGGCCTTAAGAGAATTTGGCTTTGTAAACATAGGGGTACAATATACTTGTTCCTATGTTAAGGTTATGACATTTATCCCTAGTAAGCATTTAATAACAAGTGAGTTATATATTGTTCATGTGTTTATTTGTTTTAACTCTGTTCCACAGAAGGCTTATGACCCCAGGGATTCTACAGATGGTTTTTAATAAAGGGCATTAGTGTCACAGGTTAATGAGTCTGGCACTGTGTATTAAACTTCTGTAGAATATTTTGAAGCCATACATATCAATATTTAGTGTTCAAGAGCTCATTGGCTTACATTTCAGGTACAATGACATGAAAACCATCATTTCCACTCTAATTCATCAGTAGAAAAACAACACATTGCCTATTTATTTTCATGTTTACTTTTTTTTTTTTAGGGTTTTTCTGTGTAGCTTTGCACCTTGCCTGGATCTCGCTCTGTAGACCAGGCTGGCCTCGAACTCTCAGAGTCTGCCTGGCTCTGTCTCTCGAATGCATGCGCCACCCCCGCCCAGCACTCATGTTTACTTTTAACATTGAGGAAAGAAACAAAGGTGAGCTATATTGTAGTGACACAATAAGTCATATTATAATATTCAGGGACTGGGAAGAAGGCTCAGTGTTTAAAGAGTACTTGCTACTTTTGCACAGGATCCAGGTTTGATTCTCAGTACCTACATGGGGTAGCTCACCACTGCCTTTAGTTCCAGATCATGAAATGAGAAGCCTTGTTCTCTCTCCCCAAAAGCTGCACCTATGTGCTGCTCATCAAGAGAAGTAGGGAAACATGTACATATGAATAAATGCAATATTTTCATTAATCAGAACATAATTACATCATTATGCCCCATTTCCTACCTCTAACTCCTCCTATGTCCCCTAACTCCCTTTCAAATTCATGTAAGCATATTATTATTGGCACATACACATATCCATGCAAATAAATATGTAAATGCAACCTGCTGAATCTATCAGTATTGACTGGTATTTATATTTCTTAGAGCGGACCATGTGGCATTGGGTAACAATGGAGTCTGCTCATCATTGAGGAAGACTAATTTTCCTCTCTTAGCATTATTAATTGTTCTTTTTGTCTGTACGTGGAGTCCCACACAATTTACACCATGCCCATTCAAATTGGCAAGCAAACTGTTGTTCTCAGCCTTTTTGTTAAGATTGTGGGTAATAGTTAATGAATAGTCATGTTTAATGAATGCAATGTTTAAAACCATAAAGCATAAATAACATAGAAAATGAATTTTTTTAGTTCACATATACATGGCTATGTGGATAGCAAAATTTACTGTGGTTATTTAGGAGGGGATGAATAGTTACTGAGCCTGAAAGATATCCCAATGTTAACTTTAAAAAATAGCTTAACATGGATAAGATATACTCCTAAGTTCAGTTCCTAGTACCTACAGGGTAGCTCATACTGTTTGTGACTCCAGTTCCAAAGGATGTGACACACATATGCACATACATACATGTAGACAAAATACTCATGCACATAAAATAAAATGAATATTTTTTAAATAAATAAAATATCAGTATAAAATAATTTTTATGAATAAAGTTAGAAATATATATGACAATAATGATATAAATAACTATAAATATATATCCATCAACTTTTTATGTTAAAAATCAAATTTTACAGTAAATTTTTCCCTGGATTAAAACTTGGGTTGACAAGTTTTTAGTAATAGATACAGTGTGCATGGGCATGTACCTCTGTGTGTGTATGTGTGTGTGTGTGTGTGTGTGTGTGTGTGTGTGTGTGTGTGTTTATAGTTATTGCAAAATAATTTTTATTAAGAAATGTTTTTATTCTTTTTACACACCAATCATAGCAAAATAATTTATAATTAAAGATCCTTGTAACATTAAGCTGTTAAACTTTTAATTTTAACATTGAAATTCTATTTGAGAGAATCAAGTCTCTTTTTTAATGTACTTCGTCTATGAGTGCTTGGCATACATGTGTGTCTGTATATCAAATGCATACCATGTCCTCAGAGGCCAAGAGAGAGCATCTAATTTCCTGGGGCAGTTTTGAGTTTCTTTGTAGACGATGAGGATCAAACCTTGGTCCCTTGGAAGAAAACTCAACACTTATCAACTCATCCATCTCGTCAGTACCAATGATTTAACATCTTAACACAGAATGTAACTTTTCTGGAGGGAACTTTAGAAGACTAGCATGCTCAGTTATTAATGCAATGGAGATAAGTACATGTGTTCTGAATGAAAGTGATTTTATTTATTTTGATACCCATGTGGAATAGTGCACAAGCTTTTGTTCCACTTTATAGGTTGCCTTGAGAGGGGGTTAAAACTGCAGAATAGTGTTTTATTAAATTATTCCAATGAAAATAAATTAGAGTTCATTGTGTGTGTCTACTTGTGATGTGGGTATGCACATCACAGTGGTAGTGGGAAGATCAGAAAACAGGTCAATGGATGTGATTTTCTCCTCCAAGCTTTGCACAGGCTTCAGGATCAAACTGAGGTCTTTAGGCTTGTACAACAGACTTGTTAACATTCCAAGCCATCTCATAAGCTCTACATTATGAATTAAAAGAACTATGTCAACTGCAGCTAAACACTATCAAAGGTTTCATTTTTTTCTGAAAGACATTAAAAAATACCTATTAAAAAAAAAAACAACTAAATATACCCCAGTAGCATTCAAATGAATATACTTTCAACACTACAATAAATCAAATGGCAGAAAGGGTGCAGTCAAAACTTTATTTTAAACATTAATTTAGAATTCATGTTTTAAAAATTCTTTAAGCATTTTACCATACCAACATTTTAATAATAATCAGTACCAATGACCTTAGAAAGTGTAGTTTTAACACAGCATTTGAAAGGGAGTATTTGCCATTTTAGCTGACCAGCTGTTTTCTTTCAGGCTTCAGGCAATGATGCTGACACTTACTACCACATGCTCTAGTCTTCAAGTTGACACCTCCTACTTCTTGGCCTGTAGGAGATAACATTGAAAGGTGGAAGTTAGGAGGTGACTAGTTTGTGAGGTAGAACTCTAGTGAATGGGATAAACACCCTTTTAAAAGAGATTCCAGAGACTACTTTAAAAGCAAGGAGACCTGAAGTCAATTCCCAAAACTCAAAAAAGAATTTGCATGCACACATGATCCCAGAGCTGAGAAGATGGAGACAACTGAATCTCAGGACCTTGTCAGCCAGTCAACATAGCCTAAATGGGATGTTCCAGGCTCAGTGAAAAGTTACCTAGTTTTCCAGTTCTGCCATATGAGGACAGGGTTAGAAGATGCCACCAATGAGTTAGAAAGTAGGGCTTTTAAAAGCAAAAAATCTGTCAGAACTATGAGACATCCATTTCTGCTTTTTATAAATGACCTAACCTGTGGAATTTTGGGACAGCACACCTAACAGAGTAAGACATCATTGGAGCATGTGAGGAGTGAGAGAGAAACTGTTTGCAATTTGCTTGTTCATACACAAAATTAAGCAGTGCTCCATTATCTTAGTTTTGATCACTTAAACAACATTATAATAAAAGCAGGGGATGGGGAAGTATTCCTGGTGAAGGGTGTGCTGTGCAATCATAATGACCTTAGGTTGAATCTTCAGTGCCCATAGGAAAAGCTGGGTGAGGCAGTACCGTTCTGGAATCCCAGTTCCAGGAAGGAAGAAAAAAGTGAATCCTTATACAATCAATCTAGCTGAATCTGTGAGTTAGGAAACAGTGAGAGATCCTGCTATGGTGATAGATTGTGTGCCCTAATAAAATTTGCCTGAAGATTAGAGAACAGAACAAGCGACTAGATTAAACATTGATTCCAGGCATTGGTGGCACACACCTGTAATCCTAGCACTTGGGAGGCAGAGATCCCTCTGGATCTCTGTGAGTTCAAAGCCACCCTGGACTAAATGAGATTGACTCAGTCTAGGAGAAAAAAACAGAGCCAGGTAGTCCTGGCACACACCTTTAATCCCAGTACTGGGAAGCACACACGCCTTTAATCCCAGGAAGTGATGGCTGGGTGGAGAAAGGTATATAAGGCATGAGGAGACAGGAACTAAAGGCTTTTCTGCAGAACTGTCCTTTTCCGCTAGAGGCTTTTTCGGCTGGAGCCTTTCAGGTGAGGACTCAGAGGATTCATGGAATTGGTGAGGTGAGACAGGGCAGTGGTTTGTTTCTTTGTCTCTCTGATCTTTCACCATTTACCCCAATATCTGCTCCAGATTTTTTATTATAATACCGTTTAGAATTAGAACAACATCCTGCCTCAAATATAATATGGAGAGCCACTAAAGTAACTATATTACATCAGCCTCTGGTCTCCATGTGCATAATGGTTAACTAGGACAATACGTGTGCACACACAGATAAGACAACAGAATACAGCCAGGCAGTGGTGATGCACACCTTTAATCCGGAAAGTCGGGAGGCAGAGACAGGTTGATCTGTGAGTTCAAAGCAGTAGTTGTTCATTAAATATGAACATGTAAAGACTTATTTGACTTTCCAGTGTTTGAGACATCAACTCTTGTAAAGATCATAGGGGTTAAACATATAGGAAAATCACCATCAAACTACCAATTTAGTTAATGGATTGCTACATCCAGCATGGCTTCACAGACAGACACAACTGGGAGTGGCAGGTGGGCACGTGAAGTGAAGTGTGGACTGGGTCTAGCCATAGGAAGCAAAAAAAAAAAAAAAAAAAAAAAAGGAAAAAAGAAAAGAAACCAAAGATATCATTCCAGGACAAGGGGCCCTGAGAGTTTTGAGTTTTGTTTAACAAACTGTATAGACAATTTACTCAGTTTGACAATTGGATTCTGCAAAGTATTGATGATGATGATGATGATGATGATGATAATACAACAACATGAAGAAAATATTTCCTGAACTAATATTCTGGTTTTGTTTCAGAAGTTTAGGCAAGATGTCATTGAATCTCCTCAAAATATGTGAATTCATTCTACATAAATAGAGCTCAACAATCCTGTGGTATGATGAAGTACTTGTTTTGGGGGCATTGCTTTTTGATATTTAATTTTGCACACACACACACACACACACACACACACACACACACACACACATATATATACAGAGAGAGACAGACAGACAGACAGACAAAGACAGAGAGAGACAGAGACAGAGAGAGAGAGAGACAGAGACAGAGAGAGAGTTTCCCAAATTAACCCTGGCTGTTCTGGAACTCACTCTGTAGACTAGTCTGCATGCTTTTGCCTCTGTAGTGCTGGGATTAAAGGTGTACACCATTACAACTGGCTAAGAAGTGTATATTTCTTAATAAATGAAAAGGAGCTCAGCCCAGTGCTTGGCTGTGGATTCATGCATCTGCTTCCATCAGAAGGATGAAGGTTCTATGATTTCATTAAGGTAGTCACAAATCTGATTGTAGGGGAAGGTAAGTTCAGGCACCCTCTCCATTATTGCTAGGAGTCTTAGCTGGTATCCTCCTGTGAACTCCTGATAAATGGCTAGATCTGTTTGAGAAGTCCCTGGTGGTGGGACTAGGAATTATCCCGGGTGTATAAAATGGCATTTAGAACACATTCCCTAGGGTGGGATATCTTGCTCAGCTTTGACACAGGGAGGAGGGGCTTGGTTCTGATTTGATTTAGTACGCCAGACTTTGTTTACTCCCCAAGGGAGGCCTTTACCCTCTCTGAGGAGAGGATGGGGAGTGGGATGGGGGGGGGAGTTGGGAGGAGCAGGAGAAAGGGAAGGAGGGGGATCTGGGGTTATTATGTAAAATGAAAAAAAATTTAAATAGATTAAAAATAAACAAAATAAATAAATGCACGAATGAATAGATAAATAAATGAGTGAATGGATAGATAGACAGACAGACAGATAGATAGATAGATAGATAGATAGATAGATAGATAGATAGACAGATAGATAGATAAATGTAAAGGAATGGTTCAGAAGTGATAATTTACATCCTGGTGACCAATAAGCCTTAATATCTCACTCAGTTTCACTGAAATTTTAGGTAGGTTTAACTCCATTATTAACATGATCACCAACCACATTTTCCAGGAAATATTTATGTAATCATCTTCTAACTGCCAGTTCTTTCTGTGTTCCATTGAAATGTGCATCTTTTACAGCCCAGGAATACCATACTCAAGGGCCTGTCTTTTAAGTGAATGAAAGTCATTCAAGCAGGACAGCTCGGGCATCTGCCTCTGAACTTCAGGAGAAGATGAAAAGCCTGGTTTAGGGAAAGCAAACGCATCCTGCCAGCACTCCTCCACACCAAGCAACATTCACCTCCAACTCATAATGCCTCTCCTTCTGCTTCAGTAGATGTGAGCTCATTTCTCTGCAAGAGTCATAGGGAAAAATAATATTCTCTCTTATCTTTAACTGGTCTGATTTAATTTTGTTTGACCACTGAGTAAACATTATCACACAAAACAACCATCTCATTTTTCCTGTTTCTCAGTCAATGAAATATAGAAGCTTATATCAGTTAAGCAAAACTGAAAATGTCCAACAAAGGAAAAAAAAACAAAAAACAAAACAAACAAACAAACAAAAAACAGGCTTCATTGCTGGGTCATATCAAATGATTCGTATTTGCTTTGTAATTAAATATATCTACACAGCAGTCTCTCTCAGGCTGAGTATTGTTGAGAAACCAAGTATTGAATCTAACTGCTTCTTTGCCTTTGTATGTACACATGTATTTCAATAGCCAATATAAACAAAACCCTGCTGGCCAAATGGGAAGGATAACAATCTAGAGTTGTTTAGTAGAGGTTTGAGAGAGAGTATTCAGAGCTCAATAGCTGCCTTTTAAATGTTTAAACCTTTATTGAAGAGAGACACACAGATGAGTCCCACTGTTCACTATTCGATAGGCTACCTTCCACCAAGAGAAATATTCCATTGTTAATTACTACAGCTTAAAACCTGAAAAATCAATCCTGTTTCCTTGCCTGAAAACGTTACATATCAAATGAAATATTAGTTGAATAATGGAGAAAATGAAAGGGCAAATTGAAATATGCAGTAAAATCTGGTTCCAGAAGGTAATGCCAGAGAAAACAGCAAATGAAAGTTGGTAAATTTGTATGTAGAAATTCTATATTGGCTTGTATTGGATTTTTTTTTTCTGATTGCTAAATAAATTTATTCTCTGCTACATGTTAAAGATTTGGAACACATATAATGAAGAGTATAAAATGTCGTTGGTGCATCAATTATGCACATGTTAAGCAATTTCAGTATACCAGATGCAGCTTAAACTCAGCACACTCTATGGACAATGGTTGGATGTGATCCAAGGCCCTGAGGCTTGTCTATAGTGTGGTCAATAGCAAAAGCAAACAAATAAAAATTGATAGTATGTTCTTGGTTCATTGAAAATGTTCTAAATAAACTTCCTGGGTGATATAAAATACAAATAATGTCTTAAGAATCGTTTAGAAATTGAAGAACTAAAATACCAAACTTGAATTTTTTGTTTCCTTTGCTTTCTTGTTATATAATTTCTATGTAAAATTTCAAATTCTCATTGTAATTCATTCTTCAAATTAATGGATAAAAAGCTGGCATAGCTCACAATCATATAGTCTGTGTCCAATAAAGGTTGAATATAGTCAAATCCAGTGAAGCAGAATCATATAATATATTTCAACTATACAAAAGTGATACTGGCTTGACATTATATAATTATATTTCTTTTGTTGGTGATACTCTCTCTGTAGTAAGTGAGTATAGTAGATGAAAATGGAGAAAAAAATCAACATTATTTAATTATTTCCCATTAATATTAAATATGTATTAAGGAAAAAATCTTAACCCAATTCACAGTTCATATACCTAAGAACATATTTCTTTCCACTCCCATGTAATTTCCCTCATCTTCCTTCACTAAGAGAAAGGATGTCTGTCTAAAGTGACAATTCAGATTCTATAACACAATAATTTTAAGAGACTCCACCGTGTATATTGTTCTTAAACTTACAAAAGTTGATTACTTCCACAGGCATGTTCCTTATTCACTATAAAAACTGACTTGACTGGCATTTTTGACTTAGTTTATCTCAAATATCCACTTCTTCCAAGACTTTCGCTTCTGTTTACCCATAGAGTACACGATCCCTATGATTACAGCTCACGTCGAGGTGTCTAAACGATTTGCCAAACCTTCCAGCAAACTACATGTTTTTCACTTACTCATTCTTTTAGCTCTGTTTGTGAATCTTCTGTCCAAAACTAGGTTCCTGCTTGGTCCACTCCACACAAACAAACAACACAAAACCAAACTGTTCAACACTAAAATCCTTAATCTTATTTTGCTAGTACAGTTCAACTTGCCTGAAGTTCTGGGGAAATTAAAAGAGAATAATTTTCAATCAAAAGAAGAGAATAATTAGTAAAAAATCACAAATTATTTAATATTTAAGTTACCAGTAAGATGAATTTCCAGGTTTGGGATAAGGCACATGTGAGTTTCAGAATGACATTAAAACATCTAACAACCAAATAAAAATTACTTTATGAAGAAGAATAAAGATGTCAATTGGGACTTGTTAGCATTGCATATCTAAATGTATGCAAGTAAAGACATTGAATAAATTTTGAGAAAATACATCAGGTTAAAAAAAGAGAAAACAACAAAGTATTTTTGTATTTTTAAATGTCATCAGGATGTACTTCAGGAATAGAACAGTAATTAATGGTCAAGATAGAAGGAAGAACAAAAAAAAGAAAGAATTTTAAAAAGCATATAACCCCTAAAAATAAATTATTATAATTTCTGCTACATTTTTTATTATTTATGTAGAATAGTATGAGAGTGGGAATCACCTATGAAAGCAATCTTATTGGGCAAACACACATGTTTCTTTATAACTGGATTTTAACCAGATAAAGAAAAATTACATCAGACAAGTTATACAGGTAAAACTGACTTCACTCATGAGATCTCAGATTAACCCTGCTGTCACAAGGTAGGAACATCATTAAGGGTTGACATGAGCTCCTAGAGCAGCATGATCAGAGTAGATAGGCTGTTTTCTAGGATTAGAAATGTACATTTATTAATTCACACTTAGTCAAAGTTAGGTCCCAACTCTCTCACAGATAGATCGGCATGCTATGTACTTCCTTGGTTATATACCAAAGGATTAGCTTCCTATTCTAAGAGATTCTTAAGTGGCAGGAGGTGCAGGCACCTACTTAAATCTCAAAGGAGCACCCAAAGGAAGAATGTAAGATTGAGAGTTCTTTAAGGCCTGTGCTTTAGAAGTGAAAGTTAGGCTCTTATTAGATTAAACTTACCTAAAATTTTTGTGTAACTGAGGGGATGCTAAGTGCCAATGTCATTGGGAAAAATGTCACTCAATGACATGAATTGACAAGCAAACTGGAATGCATTCATATAATAGATTATTAGTAGTAATGGATATAAAATGCCCGTAAAAGGCATACAGCACTTGGAAGTAGAATGAAAATCTGAGAATTGTTTAGTAGCCCAGAACTTCTGAAAGATACTCTGGAAAGGATCCACAAATTAACCCATCTGGGCAGCAGAAAATTGATCCAGATGACTACAAAAGATAAGACCCTCTCCCCATCTAAAAAGAAACAAATGGCAGAAAAGATGGTAGTTGCTTGCCGGGCCGGCCAGCAGGTAAATGCATATCCTCGGAAACTGGCCCCAAGAAAAAGGCTACGAGGAACCCGCCCTGGCCAGCATTGAGAAGCAGACTTCACCAAGGTAAAGCCAGCTAAGTATGGCCTGAAATACCTGCTAATGTTTGTAGATATCTTTACAGGATGGGTAGAGGCCTTCCCTACCAAGAGAGAAACGGTGATCATGGTTGCAAAAAAAAAAAAAAAAAATCTTAAAAGACATCTTCCCAAGATTTGGACTGCCTCAGGTAATTGGGTCAGATAATGGACCAGCATTCGTGGCCCAGGTAAGTCAGGGACTAACAAAAATATTGGGGATTGATTAAAAATTACATTATGTCTATAGACCCCAGAGCTCAGGACAGCTTAACCAAATTGACCATGGAGACTGGCTCTAGAGATTGGACGATGCTCCTATCGTATGCCCTCTTTAGAGCTAGAAATACCCCTTCCTTCATGGGTCTTACCCCCTTTGAACTGCTCCTTGGGTGTGCACCCCCAGTTAAGAACCTAACCCTCCAGCAAAGAGAAATCATGCCTTCCCCTCTGTCTGACAGGCTGCAAGCCTTAGCATCTGTCCAGCATACACTGTGGAAGCAACTGTCCACTGCATACCAACCCGGCGGGGACAGCGCTGCCCATTAGTTCCACATGGGGGACTTCGTATACATCTGCAGACACCAGCATCAGACTTAGGAACCCCAGGGGAAGGGACCATACCAAGTCCTGCTGACCACTCCAACGGCGGTCAAGGTGGATGGGATCGCCGCCTGGATCCATGCCTCCCACCTCAAGCCAGCCAAAGTGCCAGAAGACTCCTGGACTGCGGAATGGACTGACCATCCTCTTAAGCTTCGGATTCGTCGCCAGTGCGACCACAAGTAACCCACATCAACCAGTGTCTCAGACTTGGCAGGTTATATCAGGCCAAGGGAAAATTGTATAAAAAATTACCTCTAATCAGCACCCACTGTGGGGCTGATGGCCTGACTTGCACCCAGACCTCTGCCAGCTAGCAGCAGGGTCAGATGACTGGGATATCCCTACAACTGACCCTAGGAACCCTAGATCACCAGCCGTCTGTCAGGATGAAAAAAAAAAAAACTTATAAATATAATTTAAAAAAATACGGGTGTAATAAGAGAATCAATAACAAAACTTAAAAAAAGATTAGATGCCAGAAAAAAAAAAAAAAACTTACGGGGCTCTCAAAGCTGGCTTGAGGGATGGTATAGTCAGTCCCCATGGCTAACTCCATTATTGTCAGCCCTTACAGGACCACTTGTTGTATTAATTCTTGTCCTCATGATTGGACCATGTATCCTCAATCGAATCTCAGCTCTTGTACGATCCCAGGTAAATGGGGTTAAGATGATGGTCCTGAGACAATGATACCAGCCAGTATCTGGCAGTGACCTTTAGGATTAAAGGTCGGCACAAGAGAAAGGGTGGAATGAAAGGGCCATTGTAAGGGAAACAAAGCCCCCCCCCCACTAGCTCTGCTAATTGCAGATTCAGTGGAAAATACTGCACTCTGCCCCCAGACCCCATACCAGAAAAGTTAGCCCATCATGCTCTGCTAACAGGATGCTTGCAGGATGACCCCTGCGGTTGTGTTTGCAAGATAAATTGCTTGAAAATAATGCTTGCCAAATAACCCCTTGCTAGATAAGCTTGGAATTCGTTTGCCTACCCAGACTCTGAGAAAGACCGCAGAGACATCTGGCGTCCAGGTGTCTGCACTCGGGGTGACCCCACTCCCCTGCCCTGGTAGAACTGCCTCATAAAAGGCCTGTGAGCCTCAAACTTGGGCTCATCAGCTACTCCTTGCGCTGGTGCCCCACGAGCTCGTGTTAAAATAAAGCTTCATTTGTGACCCAACCCTAACACGTATATGTAATAAAATACTGCAAAAATTTAAAACCAGTGTTCTGAAGTTTAATAGGAAACAAAGAAAATTATAGCTTCTTGATGACCAAGGACATGAGATTAGATAGACCAGAGACCTAGGGGAAAACCAAATACAATTTATTTACTGCTCTGCTAAAGAAATGTGGCCATAAAAGGCCTCCTCATGACATTCTGCTATGCTCATAAATCAGTGTCTTGCTTAGTCATCAACAGAGAAGCTTCCTCCTACAGTAGTAAGGAAGAAATACACAGCCACACAGCCCCACAGTGTGCAAAGAGTGAGAGACCTTGAACATTCAGGCCTAAAGGTGATGTCTCCATCAAATCCCTTCCCTCAGGGCTCAGGGAACACCGCAGAAGAGGAGGCAAAAAGAGTTCAAGAGGCAGAGAGGAAGGAGGAAACCAAGAGAACAAGGTCTTCTCTGTTAACATTCATGCATTTCTACTTGCATGCCCTCAGGGACCAAGCGACATCAGGACACACCATCACCAGCCACTGAGATGAACTCTGTCACTATTGCGGCTGTGAGTTGTGCATGCTCTATATCCCCTCATAAAAACCAGTGCCTTCTCTCTTGAGTGTCTTTTCCTTCTGCTCTCACTCAGAGGCCTCCCTCCTGGCCCCACCCCAGTAAACTTCCCACTTGAGATCTGTTGCATGGTGTAACTTTATGGAACCCCTTGGCTCCAACCCAGCAAGGTACCTTCAGCCATTAAATCATTACATTAAATCATAACATACCAGAGCCATGCTCAAATAACCTCACAAGTACTGAGGGAGCAGTCACAGGGCCAGCAAGGTACCAGAGCTGAGAAAACTGGACAAACGCCCTCCATCTTTATCCAGGACCTAGCTCCAATTGGTAACCACTTACAAATGAAAAATTAGTTTTCTCCAAATGAGGCTCCCTGGGGGAAACAAACTATCCTTATGGCTAGGCCCCACACCCCGATGTAAATGGCTAACATAAAATGAACTTGCTGCTGCCTTTGGTGGTTCTTGGTCTCATAATGTTGTACCTTACATGTCCTTTTTTAAACCTTACATGTCCTTTGTGCATATTTTATGACTTCTGGTTTTGTGGGGTTTTATGGGGAGTCCTGTGAACAATGTACATCTATATGTGTTTCTCATGTCTTTTCTTTGGCTGTTTTTTGTCTTTGTTTATTTTTGTCATATTCCAATTTATTTGTTTTTGTTTTATCTTACTTATTATTATTCTTTAGATGCATATTTGTTTTTTAAGAGAGGAAGAAAGGGTATAGATATGAGTGAGAAGGGAAGTGGAGGACTTCGAGGAGTTAAAATCATAATCAGAATATATTATGTGAAAAAAATCTATTTTCAATTAAAAAATAAATAAAATATATGCTTATTAAGTCTTTCAGAATTTTATAGAATATATTTTGGCCCTATCTTCCTCTCACTTTTCATCTAATTACTCCCATATCTACTCCCACTTCCCTAACCATCTCCAACTTAATGCCCCTAAATGGGGAGCTTTGAGACAGTTGATGTTTGATGGGGGAGGGAAACCTTGGTGTTTTTTAAGGGTGTGGATCTTTGACCATGCTCCAATGTGTGGCCCCAGAATATATGGGCAGTGCAAATTGAAGTGGATAGATTACAAAAATAAAGAACTACACAAGTAAATAGATAGATTTTTTTAAATAAAATGTTTCAGTAATTTGAAAAATATGAAGGAAATAGTTAAAAAAATTGGTAGTAAAATGGAATGAATTCTATTAAATCTACTTGACATCAACAGAAACAACAACTGCAAAGATTAACTCAAAAGCTTTGTATGGAAACTAGAAGATCATTTTGGTTATATTAGAAGAAGCTTAAAAATTTTGCACTAGGAGAAATAGCTTGAAAATTGTCTTTTAAAAATGGAAAATAAAGAGAGATAAATATTAACCAGTGTTTCATGGCCTTACTTGGGAGACATATTAGTTTAGTACATTTGAACATATTGGACCAATACATGAGATTTTCAGATCCCATGTTTCCTTGAAGTTCTGATTTCTTTAACATTCCCTGTGAATGCCTATCTTGTTGATCTGATGGGATTGAGAAACATCTAGAAAATCAGTATGTTCCCAGATGCATCTGTGGTGTTGTTTACAAAGATAATTAACTGAGGGAAGATTTGTTTTGTTTCTCACTTACTATTTCATTATCTTGTCTTTATGTGGGTAAGAAAAGTCACCATGTAACCTAGTCATGGAATCTCTATGCCTGTTAAATGGCAATTGGCATTTTCCCATAGCCAAACACAGCAGCAAGCTGATAAGTGTTTGAATGAAAATGGCTTGTAGGGAGTGACATTATTTGAAAGATTTAGGACATGTGTCCTTGTTGGAGTAGGTGTGGCCTTGTTAGAGAAAGCATGTCACTGTGGGTAGGCTTTGAGGTTTCAGAAGCTCAACCTAGCCCCATTGGCTGTCTCTCTTCATACCGCTTGTAGATCTGGATGTAGAAATCTCAGTCCCTTTTCAAGCATTATCCATATCTGTCTGTGTGCTACCAAGCTTCCTGCTGTGATGACAATGGACTAAACTTCTTACCTGTAAGCCAGCTCCATTTAAATACTTTTCTTTATAAGAGTTGCTGTTGTCATGGTTTCTTCACAGCAATAAAACACTAAAGTGAATAAGGATGTGGGAAATGCGGTTGGGATACAGATTTGATTAAGAGTACTTTCAATATTGAAGCCTTCTTCTTGGATAAATAATGTAATATGCTGACTGGTGTATCAGGACAGAGTGCAAATATGCTATTAGATTTCCCTTAGAAACATGTAGTAAAAGAACCATATACACAATATAGAGCTTAGTAGAGAATTTTCAAAAATTGTTATTAAAGGATATAGTGAAATCTAAGCAGATACATTAAGTTGAAAGCCCAACAAATAGTTTACTCCATGAATAGTCTTAAACGTTTTATCATTTTAATGTGGTAGAAAATCTCTGGATAGAAGACAGGTACATCTCTGAGTCTTGTTGGCAGAAGTTCTTCACTGGCAAACATTTTACATTCTGAGGCAACTTGTCTCAAACCAAAGCCATGAGTATAATACCTGCAATGGCTAAGTAGGCCCAAAGGTTAATGGTTTATAATTAGGTGAGTAAAATATTACATCATTGTAAGATGAAAAGATTTAAAGTGCAGATGGCAAAACTTACTACTTATGAGTTCAAGCCAGAGTCTGTCATCTCAGGAGAATACTGCTCTGCTGTGCATATCACCTATATAAACAAAATGCTGTTTGGCCAGTGGCCAGGCAGGAAGTATAGGCGGGACAAGAGAAGAGAATTCTGGGAAGTGGAAGGCTGGGGGAGGAGAGATGCTGCTATCCACCTCCATGACAATGAAGATGTAAAGGTACAGGTAAGCCACAAACCAAGTGACAAAGTATAGATTAATAGAAATGGGTTAATTTAAGATAGAAGAACTAGATAACAGGAAGCCTGCCACGGCCATACAGTTTCTAAACAATGTAAGTTTCTGTGTGTTTACTTGGTTGGTTCTGAGCGTCTATGGGCCTGGTGGGTGAGAGAGATTTGTCCTGACTGTGGGCCAGCAGGAAAACTCTAACTACACTGCTCATTCTGTATTATCATAAATAAATGTAGGTGTACAGTGTGATGAGGGTAATACTTTCTTCAGAAATTCATAAACCCTTTTCCTGTTTGAAGAAATGAGTCATTTTTACAACTGGAAGATAATAAATGAGAGGAAAAGTTTCCCAGAAAAGGTGCCCTGAAATACTGTTTGTGTACATGATAAACAATAACCACATGCCTTCCTAAATGGTTCCAAAAGACGTTAGTTGGATAACTGCACAGTTGGAAAAAGGTTAATTGAAGTGCTTTAAGACATTTTGAACTCATGTTATACTTGAGACTCATACATATAAAGTAGAATATTGCTATATCCTAGTTCATTGGAATATAGAAATCTGATAATAAGTGAACTCCAGGTCAAATATTGTCTCCTAGAGCATCCACTGAGTGTGGACATTCACCTGTCAGGCAAGCTCACAAGAATGTAGTCACTAAGATCAATTATTACCACAGATACACTGATATTTATCATAGAGCCATACAGTGAATGAAAATATCTGTAACTATCTCTCCCCACTAATAGCCAATTCATGTCATAGTTAAAGGTTAGTGAGAAAAAAGTTTGGATGTCTGATGCTTCTCTAGAAACTGGAGCACTGACTGCTTTATTTGCCAATTTGTTCCTACAGAAACTGCACACATCTTGAAGGACTGCAGTGATGATGGACACTTTGAAGTAACTTTGCTACATCCTTGCTGCATATGAAATCTTCAAGAGAGTTGACACACAATATATGGCTACTATCATAGTGAATGTTTCTGTTCTATAATGTTGGGAAGGATGATCTGAAACGCTTTGTGTTGGCTTGACATGATGACTGTGTATGTCCAAATAACTGCTTCAAGCTATGTTAGCCTTTTTTCTTTCTCTCTTAATAGCATATGACAGGAATTATACATTAAAACCCCTCAAAGAGAATCAAACTGAACTGGTATATTAATGGTGTAACCCAGAGAAAATATGACTATTATATTAGAAGTCTCTAAAGCAATGAAGTATTGCATACAACTGGCAATGAATTTTACAAAGTGCTATTTGAATGTGTCCCCCAAAGTTTATGTGTTGAAAATTTAATCCCCAGTAAATTAGTGTTAAGAGATGAGGTTTAACCCAAAGTGTTCAGCTCATGGGGCCCCGAACTTATGGATGAACAAATGCTGTTAAGGCAGGCACATTCTCATTTTAGTGGGACATGTGTCCTTAATAATAGATGAGTTCAGTACACCTCTATTATAATCATCAAAATTATCTATTTTTTTTCAAAGTTTAGATGTTTTAACTCAAAAACCACTTGGAAAATCATGTTGTTATGATAAGGCACATAAAAGGCTCAGAACTGTCACAAAGTATACATTAAAGCCAGGTGTCCTAGGGGGCTTCATTAGTAGAGCATGGCCCTCTTCCCATAAGGTAGGCTGCTCTTTGGTAGCTGACTGGTCTTGTGCAGTCTTGTGGTGTCTGTGATCTTTCCCAAGCCACTGGAGTAAATGATTCATCAATTGTTATAATCTACTGGGTTAAAATATAGACACTTGTTTCGAAAGGCATTTTGAGTGCAGTTCTGGGTAGAGATTCCTGGGTTATGATTTCTAGATTCCTGAATCTATAACACTTATTTTGTGTTTGAGGTTTTTCTTATGTGATTGCTGTGAAAAATCCCTGGTTTTTCATGGAAATAACTCTTATCTTTAAAGCCAGTCTCAGATGTCATGTCCTCCAGAAAAGCTTTCCTAATTTCTATGCATTCTCTGAGTATACAGGTCTGAGTTACTGCTAAACCTGTCCCTTTAGACATTTCATGATTAGACTCAAAACTGTTCTCATCTTCTGCCCTCTAAGGAATAGGACATGTGATTTAATTATTTCTTCTCAGAATCTCACATAATGCCTGTCATAAAGGAGTTGTTCATTTACTGTAGAACAGTTTAAAATATTATTCAAGTAGAAGAACGTCCTTTTTACTCTTCAAAATCCAGATCACATGCCAATGGATAACCCAGAAAGTCAATCTTCACACCCACCCTCTCGCTGCCTTTCAAGAGAAAAGTTTCTGTTTTTATGCTTCAACATTCAAAAGAATATTATTTTCTGGTGGTTTATGCACTGCTAGAGGAGATTCTATTTAATATTTCTGGGGAACAATGTCATAAACGATATCTAAATAATTTTGTATTGTTTTGTTGCTCAAGAACTGTAAACATGTATACTAAATATGGTCCTTTTCACTCTCAACTGTCCTATCTTTCCTCTTTACTTCTTTTACCAAAATCCTCTTTTCCAATCAGCCTCCTTTTAACTGGATGTTTCTTTTAGGTTTTATTTGTTTGCTTTTTACCCATTTGTTTTGATTATGGTTATCTGTCAGAGCATGAGCAGGAGGTTACTTACTGGAACATGGCAAGTTTGTCAGTGGCTACACTTTTCAAGAAAATGATACAACCTCTCCCCCCAGACACACACACACACCAGTGAATTTCCTTTGGACCCTTAGTAAGAGCTTCTCTTTGTTTTCTTAGTTTTTTGCTGTGCATCCTTCCATCATGAGAAAATTTAACAAAATCAATGTGTGCTGTAAGTCCTTGATCATAGACTTTCAAGGCTCCAAAATTCCAAATGTGGGAGCTAATACATTTCAATTGATTATAGATAACCCATTCTGTGATATTCTGATACAGAAGTGCAAACTAACCAAAACACAAATATTCCAAAGTCTAGAACAGTAGAAAAATATTAATCTCATGGTCTGAGACATCCTTAAATCTCTTCTATAGTAAACAACAAAGTATTGCACATGAAATACACTCTAAGGTTCTATGGGGAGAAGACTGATTGGATTCTTTCTGCTCCAAAACAATTGGAATATAAAAGGGTGACAGGCTCTTGGGTTATGTCTTACGCACAAAGTATTATTTACATGACACCGGGAGTTTTCCAGTGTCCCTTAGAACATGCTCTTTCTTTGAGAATTTTCACTTCTGAACTCACAGTTCAGAAACATCGATGTTCCGAGGTGGTCATGACAAGTGGAAGCAGTCATGCTGTGGTGGTTTCAATGAGAATGACCTCCATAGGCTTCTATGTCTGAATACTTGGTTTCCAGCTGGTGAAACTGAACCATTGGGAGGTGTAGCCTTTTTAGAGAAGATGCATCTCTGGGGGTATGCTTCAAGATTTCAAAAGCCTCTTGCCATCCCAAGCCCTGTAGGATAGTTTTGCTTTCTTTTGTCTCTCCTCTTTCTTCCCTCCTCTTATCATTTTCTTTCTGTTTGCTCGTTTCTTTTTTAACTTTTCTCTTTCCCTGCTCTACCTTCCCACTCTTCCTTTGCATTCTCTCCTTTCCTTTGCCTTTCATTTTTCCTGATTTCCATTCCCTTTCCTTTGTTTTCTTACTTATTACCCCCTTTTCATGTTCTGTCTTTCCCCTTTTCTGAGCACAACAGGGGTTTGGTAAGTAATTCTACAGCTCAACCTTTTTTTAGCTAGTGCCTGGACGTCTCCAATGCCTGTATATGATGTACAATAACATACAAATTTTAAGAGTTATGTTAATTGCAGGCCTAAGGTATAACATGAGAATATCTGAAGAAATCTTATTATGAAAGATTTCTTTATTAAAGGTACTGGCTTCTGGTTCCTGGCCTTGCTCTGCACTCACTGTCTCCCATTTTGAATAAAAAAGAAGTTTTGTGAATGAACTGTAGGGGGCAGCTCATTGGTTGGTAACTAGAGTACTACCTGTAGCCTATAGTTTCTCCTTTATGTATAGATCTAATTGACCTGTTGATCAATTTATTATGCATTCTATTCTTCCACGACAGACACCATATAGCAGACTAAACAGAGTTAATTAATCTGACCTTTTTCTCAAGACCAAATTAGCTCAATAGAGATTCATTCTCCTGACTGAAAACTTAAGAAAATGCTTTCTTTCTTTTGTGTTAAGCTAGACTGGAGAAATGAGCATGGTTCAGGGCAGATTTCTTACCACACCTTTTTCATCTTCTGTCTAGAATCATCTGCTTATGCACATAGTGTACAGCATCAGACATAGTTTGAGTTATTTTGTTTTTCCTTCTAAATGTTTTGCCTGCAGAGAGTAATAGGAGTTTATTGCATTATTACTTGGTTATACATTGGAATTCCAGGAGTTCAAATAGAGTCTCCATTCATTTTTACTGAATCAGCTCTATATCTATATCTATATCTATGACTACATCTATATCTATATCTATATCTATATCTATATCTATATATATATATGCCATGCAACTACAGAGACATTCATTAAATATATATTCATGTTATTATTGAAGACAATGCTTTAAAGTGAATATTTTAATCTGAAGTTATATAATTTCATAACAATATTAAGAGAAACAAGTTTCATTCAGTTTAGATTGTTGTCAAGTATCCACCAGAGAGGACTACTCAGACATGGGTTAAAGCCAGTTGAAGCTCTTTATTAGCCAGCAAGCTACAACACTGCGTGCTGGGGACCTCAAAGCAGTTCCAAGCATTTCTTGGGGTGAACTTTCAAACACAGAAACCACATCCTGGCTTGACACACCTCAGCTTGCAAGAACACTTACCCAGAAGTGGAACTATAGAAGCCAAAAGTGAGATTTACATTTAGGGACTTTCTGAGAACTGTGGACTTAGCCTGATTAGGATTTATTCTCATTTTGACAGGCGTTGCTGCCATTTTCTGGGTCTCAGGGTCTGAATGGCATTTCCATCATGGCATCAGATGTGCCAAGGTCTGGGGGCCTATTCAGAGCCAGACAGACAGGACATAAACTGCAAAAGGTTGTTTTCTTGTTGTTGTTGCTATTTTTGTTAAACTATATATGTTTTTCTTCAAATATTGACCATTAGAAACCATTAGTAAGCTGAAGACGAAAAAAATGGCTAATAATATAGGACTGTCTTTTTCAGGTATGTATTTTAGTGATTTTGCAAATTAAACTGACTTTTACCATGAATAAGCACTTCATAATAATTTTAGAAAATATTGGATATGGCTTTGCACATAAATATATTGAATTAAATTTCTGATGTCATTGCCTGGAAATAGAGCTCAGTACTTAAGAGTTTCTTTAGGGGAGGAACAGTGTTTATTTTTCCAGTACCCACATGGATGCTCATAACCATCCATAATTACAGTTTCAATGGACTCTATCCTTTCTTACAATCTGAGAGGGCACCAGGCATTCCTGTGGCATATAAACATACATTCAGAAAAATATCCACATAAAATTAACCTAAAAACACCTTTAAAATTCCTTATACTAACAATTATTTATGCTGAATATTGGACACTTATTTTTAAGTTATGCTTTTTACCTAATATGTAGTTATAGTTAGACTTTTGTGCTTTGAAACTTAGTATGATGTCTTTATTATCTTAACTCTTTATTGAAAAATATACTGTCTCTCTAAGATCATGGTTTGAGTAGAAATCCTCCTCATAAATTTGTGCATAAAAAGGAGATGGACTCCAGCAAAAATAGAATCATATAATCTCATTAGTCAAACAGAAATTATGAAAATGTTTTGATTACACAGTACAAGAACAGATCTCCTGTTTATAAAATAATGCACTATAGAGACTGGAATTTACAACCTTAAAGTCCCAAATGGAGCCGAGTCTGTTATGGCTTTGTGATTAGTGATGGACAGACTTACAAGGTTGGAGAATCTGTGTTTTGGCTTAGTTGATCATGTGAAAAATAAAATATTCGCAAGTTGTCACTCTAAATTATCCTGGCATTTTAAGTGCTTATCCTAAGATTCCTTTCTATAGCAGGTACAGAAACCCTCATTTACCAAGTCGATGAGAGTTCCTTTTCCTCTTGTCTTCTCCAGTCTTCAACGTATGCCATTTAGAAGCTTTGAATTCTGTAATCAATGGTTTGTGCAGAAGAGAAAATCTGCAGGACTATTTGCCATAGGAACATGCTTAAGGGCACTCTCTACAATGAAGAGAACTCCTGTTCCTATTTCTAAGTAAAATTGTGTAAGTCAAGCAAGACAATAAAAATCTTAGGGATGCTTCTTAGAGCACAAGGAATTCAACTTTACCCTTATTCATGATCTCTGAAAGGGAATCAACCAACAGTTTAAGCTACATGGAACAAAGTCTTTCTTTGAGAGGCACTATTGTTTGTTCTGGTTGCCTATATATTATATACGGTAACTAAGTACTATGTAGTACTATATATGGTAACAAAGTACTATATAGTACTATATATGGTAACAAAGAGATGTTCAGTATTGTAACTGAATGTACAGAGGCCTCCTCCTCCCCTTTTTCTTCCTCCTCCTCCTTTTTCAAAACTTAACTACTACTCTAGAATATAATGTAAACTCTATTTCTTTTATGAAACACATGAACATATTGGATAAATGTTGATGTGCAGAAACCTACATTTACTCTTTAAGTTTCCCTGAAGTAATGATAGAAAGCATGTTTCAATTTAAGATTAAACACTTGAAATGCAGTGATACTACAATGATGGCCTCCAGGGGTGGTCAATCAGGATACAGTTTCTGGGCTTTCAAGCCCCTGGTCCCTGGTTACTGGACTTTCCATTAAACTATAATGGCTTCTAAAAGTGTACAGATTTCAAAAAAGAGAGATTCCATTCTTTTCCTTAGCTCTATGAAGTAAAATGGTTAATGATGGCAAGAAGAGTAAACTTTGAAGAGCTTCAATTTTGAAGTCAAGGAAGAAGTATCTAACAAATCCAATGTTTAAAAGGTACAAGAACAAATACTATTGACTTTCCTCCTGTAGATGGGGAAAGTTGAATCCATATGTAATTGGAAAGTGGAAGTAAAAATGCTCTGTCTTTAGCAAATTTAAAGTAATTTAAGACATATGCTTTGGAAAAGTATATCATATAGAGATAAGTTATAAATGTTCTATTTTGTAGAACTTGAAGCAGCAAGTAATTTCAAGGTCTTCCTTCTGTGTTATGTTGACTCTTAGATGTAGATAAAATTCATTTTAGCTCATAGTGGTGTTCATTGAGAAGAGTTTGTTATATGTTCTCAATGCCTGATTGGCTAAAACTTAAGCACTACTTATTTCTATCATAAATTCATTCCTAAAATGAGGAAAGATTCATTTTTTTGTTGTTACAATGTTAATATAAGACATAATATCATGACAGAGCAGGAGTAGAGGAGGAAACCTGGCCAATTTATGGTTCCTGGTTATAAAAGGCAGAAGAAAAGAGCCATAGAAATAATACAGTCCTCAAAGTTACCTCCTGCTTTCTCTAGCTAGACTCATTTTGTAAAAACTGTTTGAATCAATGGCCAATCTTAAATGCCTGAGCCTTTAGAGATATATTTTCCTATCTGAATCATAGCACATTTGTCCTCTTTCAGCTCACCAGGAGTCTGACCTACAAATTCTGTTAACTATTGTCAGAGGATAGAAACTTAAACAGTAGTAGTGTTTAGAGGCATGAGCCTTTAAGAAGTTTGAGTGTATATGTGATGAACAAGCCTGACTCCATCTTAGGCTTGAAAGCTACCTCATAGTAAAGACAAACAAGTTTCACTCCTGTTTATGATTAAATCTGTTTGTCAAGAATTGGGCCATGTCCCACATGTAACCTCAACTACAAATGGTTTTGTATTGCCTTTTTCAGGAAACAGCAACCATGCCTTTGTCTCAAAGGGTTATTATGACTACCTTATTATGACTAACTTGTTATGACCATCTTACAACTCTGTCTTTGTTTCACAAGTGGTTGTTATTACCTATGTGTTATGCTTCTGTAACACTGCTTATTTGCCCGCTAAATAGTGTATTTGGGAACTCCCTATCCATGAGCTATAAAAACCCTTGTCTTGCCCACATCCAATGCTGACCTTTGTTAACAGATGTAGGCATTGGCATAGAGCTTTTATGATTGAATCCTGGTGGCTTTAAAAAAGACCAGGACCAGAGAGATACAAATGTGTGAGCTTAGGGTCACGCCTCATGCAATGCCCTGTGCTGCCTCAGGGGACTATTAGAAAGAAAAACCTTCATTAGATGATTTATCTAGACATTGCCCCTCCAGAACCACAATGCCAAGCAAATCTCTTTTGTTTATGAAGCTCTCAACTTTTTTTTTTTTTTGTTGTTAGAGTTACTGGGAATTAATATAGGGATTTTTAACCTAATTTCTTTCTATTAAAGCAACAAGAAGAGATACAGAAAGTCAATGATTTCTGGAAGGGGAGAATGTGCTTTCTCTAAGACTGAACCTCCTGACAGGTTTTGCAAGGTATATATTAATAAATATAGAAGAAAAGGTAGTGGATTTGAAAAGAAGCGATTGTGAAATGTAGAGAGGAAAGGTAAGGAAACCATACAAACACAATACAACTCATAAAATTCTAAAAAATAATAAATTCAAAAGAATAATCTATAAGGAACTGTGGATGAAAATTGAAAGATATCAGCAAAAAAAAAAAGCAGCCTTCCTGACTCATAATTTAAGTCAGTCATTTTACAATTTTTGTATAGCAATTAAAAACATGGTCCAATATACTAGAAAATAACACTGAATAAAAAAATTGTTCCCATTCTTCCTGTTTAGTGACCCAAGTGAATGTGCTAGTAACTCGCTGTTTGAAAATAAGTCAGAGGGAATAGTGTAGCTTCGTGTATTGGAGGAGACTACTTAGTGATGAGTGATGAGGTCGTCTTTTCTGGTGAGGTATTATACAGGGGTGTGAAAAAGGAAGAGCAAATTGCATGTCCTATAGCAGGAGAAGTACCTCATAAAACTGATTTGTGCAGACATCTGGAGTTGAAAAGTGTTTGTAATTTGCAAAGAACTGAGTTCAAGTTAGTGATAAGAGGATCATGTGGGCTCATGACACTCGAGAGAACAAAATTCATTGGGGACAATGAGAACCAAGATCTTACAAGACGAAAGGAAGAAGTGTAATGTGTACTTTTGTGTATTTGCTGTGTGTATACTTAGGGTAGGGACAAGTGTCAGTTTGCATTTTGAAATAACTTAATAACTTTTGAAGAATTAGCCTGGAGAGACAATTGACAAGGTGAGAGTAGACTTGGTGGAGATGACCCAGAATGGCATATTCCTTCCATCTAGTCTTGAAAAAAGAATCAAATCTCTCTATGAAAAATCAAATGTAAAATCCTCCTGTAGTGTATTTACTAGTTTTATTTCATTTTGAGACAGTTATATTTTATATAGTGATGGATCAGTATAATAGGCTAAAATTAAAAATAATTCACCTCTCACATTTTGAGTTATTTATATAAAGAAATATTTGTCATAGTATGAGCAGTGGAAATAAAAGCTGTCCTATTTCAAAAGCTGTGTAATTCAAATACATCTGATTTATATCGATTTTAAATTTAGCACAGAGAGAAAACACTTACATGCTCTATAACATTGTTAAGCATCACAAATAAAATTAGAAGATAAATTGCCATTGCTTTCTCATGCTGTAAATTAGATGACTCACCATGTAGAGAAAATGACTCCATGATGATTGGCTAGTTTATAATTTGAGTTATAATTTGGGCACGGTGATGCGTTTCCTGTCACAAATTCATGACTTATCATTAGATCACACATTATATTAATTTCAGTTAGGCAACAGAAGATTTGGCCTTTTTATTAAATAAAAGTCAAGAAACAGCAGCTGGGCTTCTCACTACCCTAGGTCTGTGTCATCTAGAAAAAACATTTTGCTTCCCTAACTTTTTCATAATATACAACATACATTAACAATTGTCCTATTGTGACATTCATAAACTCCTTTTAATTGTATCTTAACTTCTGCTGTTTTAGTTTGGAAGCTTGATTGTAGCCATAGATATCTATGAAAAAATGAGCTTCATTGAAAGAAATGAGGGCCAGGGACTTGTAGATCTTCAAATAAACACTGCTGTGTCAGCCTTGTCTTAGGTCTGTGTGTTATGTTACTATAAGAAGAATGAATTTTTCAGTCTGTGTTTTCTCAGAAAGCTATGGCTGTGCCTGGGAATTAGCTCTAGAGCTCAGTATCATTTTCACATTCAGGCATCCTGAATCTCTCACTCATTCTTACTTTAGGTGGGGACACTAGGTGTAGATAATACTGCTGAGGTGTTTTCAAACACTGTACCTGTGATCTGATCCCCAACATAATTGCCATTGTTACAAATGAATTCTTTTAAAATATACATGGCACTTAAAAGAATTTCCTGGCAAATTCACAGGGTTTTATCTAAAAACTGATGTTTATTACCACTAATACATGTGAATTAGTGTGCTTTATTTCTTTATCATAAAAAACATCACATAGGCATCACAACATGCCAGCATTAACATCTATATGCAACTTAGGGGATGCCGTAAGTGTATTACAGCATATACTCACTTTTGTGAAAATTTTTCTGCCTAACCCCACTTCTCGTAGAATATCCAAGAACGAACTGGCAGACAGTGACGTCCGACTCTTCCAGGACTATGTTCAACACACAATGGGTATCCAACACTTGCGGCTGAATGTTGAGAGGAATAAAAAGATACATTTTAAGAAGATATTCCACAAAGAAAAATATTATTGAAAAATCACTTAATGGAGTTTCTCTAATTTAAAATGTGAAAATATAATATTATCAGTAAGACTCTCAGCTACAGAAATAAAGGGCAATACATGGAAACTACCTTTGAATTCTAAGCCTTGTGGAGTAAAAGCCTAGAAAGAAAAAAGATAAAAGGACCAGTGGATTAGAAACTTATAAAGAACAGCTGTATACACTACTGGAAAACTGGCAGGTTGCAGAAAATGAGAATAAGAATTTCTGTAGTGCTTTTTGTTTGTTTGGTTGTTTTTTTTTTTTTTTTTAGTGTAAAGTAAGGAAAAAATTGTCACTACCATTCTGACGTAAGCCATAGGTGTTTAAATAATATATGTGTGTATATATATATGATTATGTAATATACATATATAGTCAGTCCAGCACTAATTTGCAATCCATTTTATTATCTTTATATAAAGACTGTCTTTTATTCTTTTATTATTGTGGTGTTAGTGTGTGTAGTGTATTCATGACATTTGTGTGCTGGAAAACTCACCTATGCATGTGTGTGTAGAGACCAGAGATCAACATGTTGTATGCCTTCCTCTGTTGCTCTTCTTATTTTTTCAGACAGGTTAACTCACTGAACTTGAAGATAAGCAATCCTCTAGGCTGAGTAGTCAATGAGCCTTGAGGAGCCTTTCCAACCTGGGGCTTCAGCTTCAGGAAATCTCTGTCTTTTTATGGTCATACTAAAATTCTGTACTCAGGTCTTAATGCTTGAATAGAAAGCATATTAATCACCAAAACATCTTGCCAGCTCCTCTTAGTCTTTTAGATAGAAAAATTTGCTGATATGCTGTTGACTATATAAAAAAAATTGCAGACTACAGTGATGCTTATATATACATTGGAGGGGGGAGAGCAATTATGTTAACAGTAAGCTTTATGGGTAGCAAGGTAATGAGTGAATGTTGGGTCCACTATGCATTCCAACTGGCAAAGAAATGAAAAGAGAGATAATAAGATATGGATTAAGTGCATCAGTAAAGACATGGAACAGCAATGATGCTGAGTTACATTGTCCTTCAACTGATACTCTGTGTCATATACATTTGTTACTAGTTTGATTATTTGAAGAAAGAATATGCCATGCATATTCAGAACAAAAGGATGGGACTAAAGAAATTTGCTTGTACAAGCTAGGCCATAATTTTTGCCAAGAGCCAAGAAGAGCCAAGGATGTCAACTTCACTCCTGAGCCTGAAAGCTGCAAGACTGTGTTTGTTCATTTAATTGGTATATCCCTATGGCCAAAATCAATATTAAATGCCTTCCCAATAGAGTAAACAAAGTAGACATGGCCCTTGATCTTTGCAGTTTGAAGTCTTGTCTGGGAAATAGGTAATGAACTAGTGAATAGATAAATAACTGCATAGCCACATTTACAAAATCAGGTGAGCAGAATACTGGGAGAAGATAAACAAGGATCAGATCCCAGTTTAGCTCAGGTAGTCAGAAAGGACTATTAATATTTAAAAGGAATGGTATTGAAGTGAGATCCAGATGAAAAAAAGAGGCAAGTTATACCATAACCTCTAACACAGTATTTACAGAGTAGGGGAAAATGGCTCCAAAGACAGAGGAAAGAGCTAACAGCAGAAAAAAATGTGAATAGAACATAATTAAAAGGATAAAAATGATTTGATAAAATATCAAACAGACAATATAAGAACAGTGATGAGGAGCATTTAAAGGGAAGCAATTATACCAGAATTTGTCATAAATACAGTGAGAAATAATACACAGTTTGTGAGTATAAGCATAACTAATAAAACAGAGGTTCCAATGAAATTTCACAGGAGCTTGTAGACAGCCAATGTATGACTTAAGAGGTGATGATCTAAGTGGAACTTGCATTAGATTCTGTTCACTATTTTAATTAATAGGATGTAGTGAAGTACTTAATAGTAAGTATCAAATACACATGACTGATACATAGAAAGGATAAATGGAGGCAAAGTAGAAGGAGGGTGGAGTAAAGCAAGAAATGGGGGATGGATCCTGTCCACAATCACAATAGAATAAACTGGAGAAAAGGACATGGGAGTGAGTATGGATGTAAGTCGTGAAGCAAGAGAAGAAGTCATGAGAAGGGAAAAGGGATTTTAAGGAGAGATGAGGAAGGGGCTGGAACAAGTAGCATGAAGGAGAATACTAGGAGAGATAGGATGAACGGAGACTAGGGCAGGAGTTTGGGGGTGCGAGTGTAAGAGGACAATCAGCTCAGACAAGGCACTGTGCTATTGAGGACAGCTGTTGGTTTGAATCATAATTGACTTTTAATTAATAGAAAGTGTGGGTACACATACCCACAGACACACACATGCATATAGAAACTCCTTTGTTTTGAAAAACATTGTGGGGAGATTGAATAAGAGGTGTGCATTTAAATATTCATGGTATTAGCATTAATATTTCATAGGCATCTGATCTAAATTGGAAGAAACTTAACCTCATTGAACATTAGTTCCACTGTTTATAAAATGGGACCAGCAATAATATCTACCTCATTGGTTATATCTGAATAGTAATAACTAATATTTCTACATTGCTTAATGTACTGGCAGACATATAGAAAACATAGTATCAATAACAAAGATGATAATGGATTCAAAGTGATAATAAAATAAAATGGAAATGTCCTTTTTTGTGCAGTGAGACATTTTCTTTCACAATAAAGAACATTTTAAATTGTATCCAATGACATTAAAATTCTAGCCATAACCCTGCACCTTCCTTGCATTCAGGATTTGCTTATTATTCAAAAATATTTATGAAATTACAGAATATGTGAGATATGGCCTTTTTAAAAAAAATGACAATTTTGTCTGGCAAACCTATGAATGCCTACATGAACCTTTGTCAGAAGCTCACCATTAGCTGAGTCATGATGAAAATGAAGGGACTGAACTAATTTACAAATGCAGCAAGCCACTGGGTTAAAAACAGGAGGCTCCTGGTAGTGAAGTAGAAATTCCATGTCTTCTATGCACTAGTCACATTGTTTTCTTTGACTCTAAGAGACATGAGAAGACATAGATAAGATTTAGAAAGCTTGGGGATATCAGATTTTTATTTTCTGTGTGAAAGCATGAAATAGTGATGCTTTAGAAGAAGAAGCAATAGGTTCAGGGAATAGAGGGGTTGGATAAAGGTACATCAAAGAATTATTGATGGAAGAACTGAAAGGGTAGTCATTGTGTTTCTAAGAGATTGAAATATCTGTATGTGGGGAGGGGAGATCAAATGGATACAAGCTTAAATGTATTTTGTATGAAGGGTCTGAAAGCTATCCAAAAGGATAGATCAAGTTAAATACACATTGGGAGGATGACTGTCTCTTTCCACATTGAGGGGAAAATATTGAAGCTTTGTTTGTTTTTGTGCTATTACAGAAAAGGTGTAGACTTCAATGAAACCAGGGTTTATTTAGAGTCCATATCCATAGGTCTCTGCTTTTTTAGACTTAGTCATGGAAGAAGTAGAACCAAAAATGGGCCATAAGTCAACATAAGAATCTATTATTATGGATAGAAAAATATAATTGCTGGAAAACTAGATAAGAACAACTCTACAAGTAAAAACATATAGGCCACATATTCAACTACTGCGTACAAAAAAATCAATAATTCAATAAATAAAGACTATAAGTTTATAGATTTAAAAACATAAAGTGAATTGAAGAAAATTTATCTATTACTCAAAATGAGAAGAATGTGCATTCAAATTATCGATTAGAAAACAACACAGACAAAAGCATATGGATGTGCAATAATTTGAAATCCTTCATGTGGCTCTTAGGAGGAGATAAGACCTGGAAACTGGGTTAGATAAAGTACCAGATGCCCTGGTGCTAACACAGGAACTTTTCCTAATTCCAAACATGATTGTATTACACTGCAGTTGTGCCACAATCGTACTTGTATTTTAGAATACTGTTTATGCTCACATATTAAAGATGTGTCTAGGGTGAGTAAAATAACAAAAAGAATATCAAAGTATGGGAGCAAAGGGAGATGCAACATTGAGTTGGAGACCTGGCAGCTATAGATTCAGAAGGATTAAAAGAGAAGAATAAGGGATCGAAGTAGAATTGGCAAAGAGGATGACAGATTGATGCCACTTACCAGTATAATAAGCCAGTAGAGCTTAGATAAGGGCACTGGTTACATTAATTGCACTGTTTATGGAGCTGCAACATAGTGAGAAAGCAAATAGAGTAAACAAAACTACTGACATCCTGATGTTGTCACATGACAGGCAAGACAGGAAGTGCTATTGGAGTCATCCAAATTGATAAGATATATTCGGTTAAAATTCTCTCTTTGGGAAAGGTTTTGGAAATGGAGAATTTTCATTAGATAATTCATATTTTTAATATGTATTACATTTTATGTGTATGTGTGTTTGCATACATGAATGTGTATTAAACATATGGGTCCTGGATGCCTGAAGAGGTCAGAAAAAAGGCTTATGTTCTCCCGGAACTGAGGTCACAGACAATTGTGAACCAACATATGGGTGCTGGGAACCAAACTCATAAGCACTGAGCTTTAGTTAAAAATTTTACTATGTAGTTGTATGCAAGATAATTGTTAAAAAAATATTAAGTATGTTTTGACTCAATATGCCATTCTCCTGAAATAGCCAACCAGTGTTACCACTGAACTGAGAATAAGTCCCTGTCTTTTTCATGACAGCCAGTCGATAGGAGAATGTCTTTCTGTACACTCTGATTGGTTGAGAAATAAAGTTCTTTTGCCTATGGCAAGGCAGCTTAGAGGCAGGCAGGAAATTCAAAGGGAGAGACAGGAAGAAGGCAGGGGAGATGCCTGTAAGCTGCCCAAGATGCAACATGTAATGGGAAGACAGGAAACATGTAGAGATACATGGATTAATAGTTATGGGCTCATTTAAGGTATAGAGCTATCTAGCTGAAAGTTTGAGCCATGGCCATGCAGTTATAATTAATATAAGCCTCTGTGTGTTTACTTGGGAGTCGTGAGTGGGCGAGATTTGTCCCGACCGCGGGCAGACCAGGACACAGGAACACTTCAGCTACAGTCAGTGTTCACACTTCTTTTCCCAATCATTTCTCATCCAAGCTTGTACTCTTTCATGCTGTGCTTCCTACACAATCTGAGTCAGTTTCACTCTTGCGCTTCTGTGGAAACACAATGATTTTGACAGCGAGGGCCAAATCTCAAGAGTTCAAATTGTTGTCTCTTTAATCTTTAAGAAGGAAAGGACTTCAAGCAAGTAGTGTATATATAAATCACAAAGGATGTTTCCTTAGCTCCTACAGTGGTCAAATATTTATGAACATAGTGGGTTTCATTTAGACATGCCTAACTGAGTCATTGATAAAGAGGATTTGGAAAGAAACCAAGAAGGAGTAATAAAAAAAAAAAATTACTAACGATTTGATAAATGACCCCTAGGGAACCTGGTTTGCAATGTTCAGAGACTGGATGTTAGCACCACAGGGCAGAGTTCAGCACTAACAGTGAGGGCAGTGATAGAGACCACATGTTCTATCCAGAAAGACACAGTAAATGCAAAGTTCACAGCAGGCAACTGGGCCTCAGAAAGAGACTAGTCGATTATAACTGAAAAGGATGTTTCTTTTCTTGGCTTTTATTAGCTAACAATTTTTTCTCTTGTTGCTTGTGTGTACATGGTTTCAGGAATGAGCCTTTTGTATTGGTGAACCAATGATGAGGCTCATCATTGGTAAAAGCTAATTCATTCTATTTCAGCAGACATTAATTGCCTATAGTTCTTTGTCTAGAAAAGGGGTCCCCATGAGAATTTCCTCTCCCACATTAGCATATCTATTGATATTGGCTTTCTTCCAGGATTATTTATGTAGCCACTCTAGGTAAGATTCTTTTACAGCAGACTTCCTGTTATTTTGACCTATACAATCATTTTAACCCCCTTTCTGTGATGTTTGATATAGCCTGAGCCATAAATGCAGAATCTGTGAAGCAGATAGTTGGTCCAGTGAGGATAGGCACCCTATGATCCACTGATCTCTGGATTGCTTCTAGTTGTTATTATTGTGATGGTGAAGAGAAGCTTCTTTGATGAGGAGTGATGAATATGCTTTTCTGTTATAAGGATAAGATTTAGAATGTCGTTAGCAATTATGGTGATCTACCAAAGTGGTGATAGTGGACTCTCTTCTCAGATCACTTCAAAGACCTCACTAGCCCTGGGAAGCTAGGTTTGTTTCTAGTACCAGGTGAGAGTTGCCTCCTTATGAGTGGGTGGTAAATCCAATTAGACAGCTATTGGTTATGACAACATGTAAGTGCTGCAATAAGAATGTTCATTGGGTCTTGACATGATGACCATTGTTGTAGTTTGTTGGAATCATGCTGGGTTAGGATGTTAATTGATTCCAGCCCTTGGTTGATTGCCTAAGCATTTTCCTGGCACAATGGAAGAAAAGCCACAAGAAGGGGCTTTGATTAAATCTATCTCAAATATCCAAGTCCTATAACCTAAGTGTGTGGTGTATTTGTGATAGGGACATCCCTTCAACCTCTGAAAAGTGACCCAGGACAATGATAATAGTCCATATTGTTTGGAGAGTCACTTGGACTAGCCTGACCAGCCAGTCAAAAGGAAGTTTCTTGTACCAAAGACTGAGACTTTTGCTAGCCATTTTGCTATTGTTCTCGTGGAGATCACTGTCTGCCCAAGTAGAATAACTCCATTTACAAATAGACACAAATATAATATGATTCTTTGAAGCTTCATTTAATTATGTTAGTGGTATTTGACTCTCCTCCATTCTATATTGGCTTCCTTCCTCCACCCACAAGTGGAAACCCCCATTCTCAGTTAATTTTTTTTTCCATTTTCTACTTCATATTACCTGTATCCTTCTATTTGTTCTTTGAGAATGTTATACAATGGGTTCTTTTTAACTTATTTATTCCTTCTCCCCATCTCTTCTCAGATCATTTCCTACCTGCCAAACTATCCAACCTCATGTTTCTCTCACACTTAACTGCAAAATGAAGCAAAATGGGGGAAAATTGTGGACTTCGGTTTATTTGGTTCATCTACTACTGGGTTTGAGGCTAGCACTTGCATGGGGTCATTACCTATTGTCACTACATTAAAGAAATCTAGCTTTCCTTTACATAGCATTCATCAAATGCCAATAATTCCTTGGTTAGGGGTAGGACTTTCCAACTATCTTACCTTCGTGATGCTGAGATGTTATGTGGCTTGGTCTTTTGCAAATATTGTGCATGTTGCAACAACCACTGTGAATTCACATGGGCAACTGCCATGTTGTGGCTAATTAACACTATATCTTTTATTCACCCATCACATCTATTTCTTACAATCTTTCTGGCCCCTCTTCTGCACTAATCCCTGAGCCATAAGGGGAGGGATGTGTTATACATATCCCATTTAGGGATGAATAGTTCAAAGTCTGTTATCTCTGAATATTGATCACATATGAATTTCTGTATTAATTGCCATCAACTGTAAGACAAAGCTTGTATGATTAGAATTGAGCAAGTTATTGGTATAGAGACATGTCTTTAGAAGCCATTTTATTACCATGTTCCTATATCAAAATAATAGTAGTAGATTTTCCCCTGGGTTCAAAGTCCTATCTACTGTCAGGTTCTTGACCCCTTTGACAGTATCAAAGATGTGTTCCATCTTATAGAGCAACTTTAAGTCCAATCAAAAAGTATTTGGTTACATCTTTAACATTCACACTGTTTTTTAACTAATGGGTGTATCTTGTCAGGTAGATATATATTGTATACTGTATAAATTCATAACTGGGTGAGATTTTATGATTTTTCTCTTCTAGTAATATATAGCACCTTCCAGCATTATAAACACTAGCCAGTAGAGATGCATCTTCCATCTGAGTATCAGCTAGAATTCTCCATATTATATGACATAAGTATGTAGTATCGTCAATATTGTCTTATTGTCAAATTCTGGAGGATATCTGATAGTTTTGGCAATAGCTTGTTTTATTTAGAGTATCTATAGGATCCGACTTGGCAACAACTCAGAAAGAGATAACATGTAGTGTGCCATGGATATTGCTCTGTATAAATAAAATGCTGTTTGGCCAGTGGCCAGGCAGGAAGTAGAGGTGGGTCAAGAGAGAAGAGAATTCTGGGAAGTGGAAGGATGGGGGAGAGACGATGCCAGCCGCTGCCAGGAGAAGCAACATGTAAAGACACCAGTAAGCTACAAGCCATGTGGCAAAGTATAGACTAACAGAAATGAGTTAATTTAAGATAGAAGAAGTAGATAACAAGAAGCCTGCCATGGCCATATAGTTGTAAGCAATATAAGTTTCTATGTGTTTACTTGCTTGGTTCTGAGCATCTATGGGCCTGGCGGGTGAGAGAGATTTGTCCTGACTGTGGGCCAGGCAGGATATCTTTAACTACAATAGTGGGCAGCTGTTTGAACCATGCCCTGAATCATCACCCCGGTGACGCAGCTGCAGCTGTTACATCTTCTTGTGACCTTGCAGTACCTGTCCCTTGGGCATGGCCACAAGGGACCCTGAAGGCCTAGGATGCACATATGCTTTCTCTCTTGGCTATCTCTTGGTTTTGGATGCTTAGATCTAGGTCCCAGCCGTTCAGCATGGAACATAGCTCAGCCTTCCCGGACCCTATAATAAATCTCACATGATTGTGAGTTCATCCCCAAATAAATTCTTTTGATCATTAAGCTGATTCTGAGGATTGCTAGCAACTTAATCATATTAGTAAACTATTCTTGGTCCTGGGGATTTTATTTGGTAGCACATGATGTTTGGTTGTGATATTGCCGCACACCCTTCCATTGGAAGAGAACCCCATTTAAACTCCTTTTATGTATGCTAATATTACTGGAAGCTTCTACAGTATGTAAGTTTATACATGGAATTTTTTCCCAAAGAACTTTATTGTTAGTTGTATCTCCTCATATTCCCTCCTATGCCTTGACTTCCCATCTCCATCCCACTTAATCCTTCCTGTTCCAATTTTAACATTATCCCCTATAACATTTTATTATATTTCCTATTCCTTGGAAGGCAGTCTGTACCTGAGCAGGTATGATTTAGTAACTGGTAAAGAAGGATAAAATAATATCCATACAACACTATTTCATGTTTGTCCATTTTAATTTAAATATATGTCTTCAAATTATCTTAAATCTAGTACTATTCATTGGGGGTCAGAATCTCCATGACTTTTGCATACTACTTCTCTATTCGTGAGCCCATGGGTTCCCTCGGTATCAACTTGCAAAATGTTTTCAAAAGACAAAGGGGGATAATTTAAATCTATAATCTATAGTGTATTTTAAAATTTAAGTCTGCAATAATAAGAAACAGTTAATACCTTTGTTTTCTTCCTTTGAGATTTAGTTTCAAATATTGTAATTTCCCTGTAATCAAGGTCCACCTTTAAAGAAAAGGTCAGTGTATTGCACTGCCTGGTGCATTTTTTATACTAAATATTGAAGTATCTAAGCAGCCATTTCTGTACAATTCACTGAGAATAATAGTGTGCATTTTATTTACTGACCCAGTTTCTATTAATATTAATGAAGCATTGATGCTGTTTCCACAGAATTATACCTATTTGCCAGTGTTTTTTGACAGACCATTTAGTATCCATCTTTCCTACAAAGTGTTCATAATGAGGATTATATAAATGTAGTTATATGGGGCTATGGAATCAGAAACTGCATGAATTTTTAGTGTTCAGATGATTCATTCTAGACTCAAATTCACTTTTACTTCATTTATGGAAACAGGCAAATATACAGGAAGTGCTATACCAAGTGGATTAGTCATAGAAATTCTTAATAACAATGTTATCATCTTATTTTACCAGCACCTCTGCCCATGTTACCTCAGATAGTAATTCTGTCAATCACCACTCAGAACATTAGCCTCATTACATAACAGCCCTAACATCAGTTATGCAAAAACAAGTGTTGAATTGCTTTTTTTCTCCACTTCATGTGCCAATGCTCACAAACTGTGAATCTATAAATTTCTCAAACACTCAACAACATCCATCAGAATTATGAGATACTACAGTACTACAGAGTCCATTGTTGGGAGTAATTTCCATGAAAAAAAAATACTGTCAATAGAATTTTTTTGAGGTACACAGCAAACATTAGCAGATGAAAGCTTAGTGTCTTTACACTTTTTCTCGGTGTGTTTATTAGATACCTGTTCATCATTGTGACCTGATGCCTCAATTAAACAATCTAAGAAGGAAGGATTGATTTTTGATTCACCATTTCAGAGGAATGATTTTGTGACTGCTAGATCATCTAGCTCTTGTAGAGCATCCCGGCAGCGGGAGCAGGAGTCATTTCATGGTGTATAGAAAGCAGTAAGACAAAGAAGGTAGAGGCAAGATGTCCTCAAGGGTGTGCCTCCAGTGAACTGCTTCTAGCAATTCATTCCTCACCTCTCAATAGCTTAAGAACCTCCCAGATTAGTTTCTCCACCAGGGAAGCAAGTGTGAGCCTGTGATCAACAAGATTCTCTACTTGTGCGACAATAAAGGCATCATTTCTGCTCTCTCTTTTGTGGACTGGTCATCAAATTCCAGATGGTAAATGGGGCTTTCTCACATGCACTCAGGTTCTCCATATCTCTTGTAAGCATTTGCTCTATATGAGAATATAAGAAGAAAACACATCATTGTTACAGTTCCATATATACATCACTGTAATCTGATTGTGTTCACCACCCCAATGGCTCCCCCTTGTCCTTTATCTCTCAACTCCTGGTTCCCTTTCTCTTCTACCCAAGATAGGTAGGGTTGCTTTTAGTTTTATGTTTTACACACACACACACACACACACACACACACACACACACACACATACACACACACACACACACACACACCTTTATTTCTCAAACCTAAGAGATTTGTGGTAAAGTTCTAGGGTCTTTTAAGAATCATAAAATGGGCAAATAGGGATAATTTGACTTTACTTTCCCTCTCCTATTTATCTTCCTTTAATTTCTTTCTCTTGCTTTATTGTTAGAGCTAACACTATAAATATGATATTGAATAAAACTGGAAATAATAGACATAGTGTTCAGTTTCTGATTTCAGAGGAAAGAATTTTATTCTCCCTATTATTCAGTTGGTTTTGAATATGCTCATTATTGTCCTAAGATATTTTTAAATATACATGTAAAAAGTAGAACATACTAGTAATAATAGCAATAATAATAATAATAAAATAACAATGACAACAACATAAACAAACAAAAATCAATATCTTTCCAATATATCAATATTGAACTTTCAAGGAAAGAAACTATTCAATAAATTACATTCAGAATAACCTCCTATATTGTAATGATAAACCCACTAGGTTATTGAATATTTATTATGGGAATTTTTTAAAAACTTTGAAGAAAATGATTGAATAAAGCATAGGAAGAAGGAAAATCCTACTTGTCCATGGATGGGTAGAATTTATATTATGAACGTGGCTAAAGTACCAAGCAATCTGAAGGTCAGGTATAGTCTTCGTCAAGATTCCAATCACATTATTCACAGCATTATAAGAAAAATATAAGAATTTTATAAGTAAAGAGATACTAATTTATCAAAGGTTCTTTCTGCATCTATTAAGATGATCATGTGTTTTTATTCTTGAGTCTATCTAAAAGCTGTATAATGTTTACTTATTTGCAAAATCTGGACCACCCTTGAATTTCTAGAACTAAACCAACTAGGTTATGGTATATGATCACTTTGAATATTGCCAGAATTCATCCTACAAGAATTTGAGAACTTTTGTATCTGTGTTTCCCAGGGAAATTCATCTGTAATTTTTTTCTTACCCCTTTGTTTAATCTATTTTTATATTAAAATTATAATGCTAGGCTCACAGATTGAGATTTGTTTCTGTTTGTACAGAGGAGTTGGGGGCATTGATAATAATAATAATAATAATAATAATAATAATAATAATAATTCTTATTTTGAAGTTTGACTGAATTTGCCTGTGAATTGGTCATGTTATTGGCTTTTCTTGGCTGGGAGCACTCTATTACTATTTCAGTATCATGGCTTGTGATGTATATGTATATGTTTTTATCCTACTGATTCAATTTTGTAAGCCAGATTTGTCTAGAAACTTATCAAATTCTTCTATATTTAATGTAAAAGTTTAAACACCTATCTAGTAATATTCCAAATTTCATTGCTGTTACCATACCCTGTCTTTTGTATTTATATCAATTGGAAGTTTTTTATAGTAGTGCTACTGTTTGTGGATCTTTATTAGAATTTCAAAGAGTCAACTATTGTATTTATTCTGAATATTTTTTTTTATTTAACCTCTGTTTTATTCCTTTCTGCACCAATTTTTATTATTTCCTTCCATATACAATTTTGGGTTTGTTTTGTTCATTTTTTAAAAAGACACTGAGGTATATCCTTTTTGTTTGTGATCTTCCTGATTTTTTAATGTGAATTGAGGTATTAATTTTCAACTTTCCTCTTCGTACCACCATTGCTGTGTATGGGATGACGTGATATGACTTCCTTTCATTTTCGCTTGATTCTAGGGATTTCTAAGCATCTTCCTTGAATTCCTCAACAGCCAGTGGTAATTGGAGTGTATTCTTTAACCTGAAATTATTTCTTGTTTCAGTGGTTTCTTTCTCCATTATTTCTAGTTTTAAATCCCATTGATATAATAATATACAAGAAATTATTTTTATTCTTCTTTGTAAAGATTTAGTGTATGACATAAAATGTGACCTGTTTTAATAAAATTTCCATGGGTTCCTGATTACAGTGAGAATGCTATAGCTATTGAATAAAAATAATTGTTAAATTCATTTGGATAACAATAAAAATTAAGTTTGGATTATATTGATTATTTAGTCCACATGTCCTATACATGAATAAAAATGAGGTGTTTTTCTTCATTCACCCATTTGTTTCAAACTACTATGAAGTGATGGATTATGTCACTTATAAGTCGGGCCCCAGGATTGATTTAATAATAGGTTCCTTACCAGGATAGTACCTGACCACAGCTCTCAGAATATGGGGAATGACAAAATGGAACTCTTTTCCACTACTGGTCCATCCCACTGGAGGAGTCACCATCTTTTCTTATTAAATCCATGTGATGAGTTCAGGCTATCCTGTGCATAGGACTGACAGTTTCTTTTCATTAGAGCCATGTATGCTAACTATACACCTGCTCTGGCTGAGGTTTCTGCTTCTTCATCCTGGTGAAGTAGCAGACATCTTACCTCTTCTTTGCTGGGTTAACCTTCTGTTTCCACACCTTTCTCCTGTTCTACTTGTGGTGATATTTTATTAGTGCTGAAATATGGTGATATTTTATTTGTATGTTAATAAATAAAGTTTGCCTGGAGAAAAGTGGTCATAGCCAGCCATAAATAGAAGTCAGGTGGTAGTAGCACATGCTCTCAATTTGATCACATTGCAGGCAGAGTCTCTGTGTGTTCAAGGACACACGCCTTTAATCTCAGTACCAACTATAGAGACCTAGAGGTCTGTATAGACAGGCAGTGACAAGGAAATGAGGTAGCTGGGTTAAAAGCCAATGAGAAGGCAGAACAGCAAGTCAATAAAGGCACAAATTAGACAAGAAGAAGTTCTCTCCCAGGAAGCTATGGCAACATGGTAAACTAAGGTTAGTTGGTGGCTATCACTTTGATCTCCATGGCTTTCGCCCCTATATTTGACTCTGTGTTTCTTATTCAATAAGACTGTTTAGAAGAAGTTCATCTACGTCGACTGTAGATTGATGTTGATGCTCTTCCTTGTTTTCTGGTTTTTGAATATAATCTATTGTGTTATGTTGACTCTTCTCCATGTCACACTGAGACAGTTTCTTTTCCTCTGTCTTCCTAGGCAGTCCCTTTGTTAGAATTTTAAACACAAAGCCAAAATGATTGGCTTCTAGGTGGTCATGGTCCAGTGATTAACAGACTTAGAGCCAATCACAGATTTTAGTTCAATGCCTGGATTTTCAGTAAAAGAATATACAGCCTCCCTTACTTATTAATAAACCAAATCATCAGAAATTGTCAAAAAGAAATTTTAATAACTGGATGAGCTGAACTCACCATCAACTTGTTTTACACTGGATCTCTATTTAAGGATCATATTGCTGTACATTGTTTCTAAAGGGTTCTTTCTTCACTAGAATTTAGCAATTTTGTAAACTTGTGATCTCAATAGGGGCTGGATTGATTAGAGTGGAAATTTCTAGAAGGCAGCTATGTTCACTCCTATGTCACCAATGCTGGAACTATATTTCTGAAAGATTTTAGGACAATACTGATTATGGAATGATACGAAGTGTCAAGGCTTGGTTAGAAAAACACAACGGAAATCTCATGTGTTTTCAGAGGAAAGGGAATTGAAGTTTTATAAGTCAATTGCTAACTATGCATTTGAGGAGATTCTGATTGTCTGGGCAATATACTATTGAGTAGCAAAATATCTGAAAGCTGGAATGAGAAGGCTGAAGATAAAGTAGCATGCATATGAACATAGCTGTTGGTATGATTAGAATGGTGACCCGCAGATATTACTATCTCCAGAAAGAATCTATAGTACTGTGTAAACAACCTTGGGGCAACTGTTAGAGTCCACTCAATCAAGAAAAAAAGTAGCTAGCCAAATAAGAAATGCTAGCAGTTTTCAGCATTAATTATGACAAGGAGAAGAAACACCATACTGGACAGTTTTAAGAAAGAAGAGGCATAAGAGACAGATGCTCAAGTTTCAGGTCAATTTTTAGCTTTTCAGAACTATTCTCTCTGTATCACAATAGAGTGATCATTTGGGTATTGCTCAGTTTATATAACTATTCATATAGTGCTAGCATATACCTGACCTTTATGTGCCAGATTCTGTTTAGACAAACTTTTGTCTTGTGTGTATGAAATAGCTAATCAGTATGTACATTTTTGCCTCTCCTGCTCCCTTGGATCACTATTCTGGAGGCAGAAACTAAAACAATAGCCATGGAGGAACACTGATTACTGGCTTGCTTGCTATTGCTTTCTTATTTTATTATACAATTTAGGTACACTTGTCCAGGATTGGCATTGTTCACTATAGGCTGGGGTTTTCTATTTCAAACATTAATCAAAAAAATGCACCATAGGTAGGCTTGTTTATAGAATAATCTTGTGGGGACATTTTCTAAGTTGGGCCTCCTTCTCAATTCACTCAGGCTGGTATCAAGTCGACACAAAACTAACCAAAACACACCTTATGAGACAGGTGAACATTTTCCTATTATAAGATCAGTGACATCAATTCTGAACCAGAGCACAGATACAAAGACATCACTTGGATATAACATTTTGAGCTTCTAACATGGTGTTAAATGTTTCTATTTGTAAGATGTGCTTGTCACCTACTTAAGAGGATGTTCTTGAATATAGTTTTGTGTATCACATATTTTTGAGGAGTGGCTTTGTAAATCCACTGATTACTGACTTGCTTGCTATTGCTTTCTTATTTTATTATACAATTTAGGTACACTTGTCCAGGATTGGCATTGTTCACTATAGTGTGTTGCTTTATAGAGTTGAGATTCAAATATAAACTATATATTTAATCATCTTCCTTGAGTTTTCAGCCAATTAGTGTGCCACTTTCAATTAACTGCTCTGAAAGGAGACAAATTCTCTCTTTTCAGTAGAGACACTCAGAGCATAATGTAGAAGATGTCAAAAATTAAAATGAATTACTGTCTATCAAATCAAATAAAGTTTATCTTTTAGAATTGTGACATTTTTCCTATGTTGTGAAGGAGGCTAATGAAAACAAACTGAGTACAAAATTTTTCAACAGGAGGAAAAAATAATTACACATAATTGAGCATATGTGTAATCCCAATTTTGATGTTTTGGTAATAAGTCTAGCCTTTAAAGGCTAAGCCATCTCTACAGCTCCTACATCTTTTATTTTTATTTTTTATTCATTTTCCATACCAACCACAGATCTCTCTCTCATCCTTCTTCCCTCCTCCCCCCCTGCCCACTTTCTCCTCCTCCTGACCCACTCCATCATTCCATCATCCCTTCCTTCAACAGGGAAAGTTCTCCTGGAGGGACACCTAATCTGGTATATTCAGTTGAGGCAGGACCAATTCCCTCCTCCCCCCCCAGCATCAAGGGTGAGCCAGGTGTCTGACCATAGGTAATGGGATCCAGAAAGTCAGCTCATGCACTAGGGATATATCCTGATCTTACTGCCAGGGGCCCCTCAAACAGACCCAGCAAACAACTGTCTCCTGTATGCAGAGGGTCTAGTTTGGTCCCACGCAGGTTCCACAGCTGCCAGTCTAAAGTTCTTGAGTTCCTTTGAGCTTGGTTCAGCTGTCTCTGTAGATTGCCCCATCATGATCTTGACTCCCCTTGCTCATATAATCCCTATTCCATCTTTTTGACTGGACTCCTGGAGCTCATCCTTGTGCTTGGCTGGGCATCTCTGGATCTGCATCTCCTGCTTCTTAATATTTGCTAGAATAAGAGAGAGAGACTTTGAACCCTCAATGGGACCTGTGTTCCTACTGATACACAAAGTTCAGGTGGTAGCCCAACATAAACAATTAGCAATATCCCTGTCATTATCATGAACATAAAACAGTATTTCTCTGTTTAGTTTTTGTCTAGTTGACCCGTCCATTGGTGAAAGTGGATGTTTAAGTCTTCCATTATCCGTGTGTGAGGGTCAATATTTAATTTAAAACATAATACTATTTCTTGGGTGCCCTTCTGTTTGGTGCATAGATGTAATGAATTGAAATGGCAATGTGGCGGATTTTTCCTTTGATGAGTATGTAGTGGCCTTCCCTATCTTTTCTAATTAGTTTTGATTTGAAGTCTATATTGTTAAGTATTAAAATGGCTATACCAGCTTGCTTCTTACATCCATTTGCCTGGAATATCATTTTCTAACCCTTTACCCTAAATAATATCAATCCTTGATATTGAGGTATTCTTTTTGGATGCAGCAGAAGGATGGATTCTGTCTGTACATCCATTCTGTTAGTCTGTGTCTTTTTATTTGGGACTGAGACCATTTATATTGATAAATATCAATGAGCAATGATTGTTGATTCCTGTTATTTAGTTGTTTTTGTTGTTGTTGGTGGTGGTGGTAGTGTGCATGTGTGTGTGTGTGTGTGTGTGTGTGTGACTTTCTTCTTTTGATTTTGCTGGTATGAGATTATTTATTTGCTGTTTTTCATGTAGTTAATGTCCTTATGTTGGAATTTTACTTCTAGAACCTTCTGTAATCCTGTATTTGTGGATAGATATTGTTTACATTTGGCTTTATCTGGAATATTTTATTTTCTCCATCTATAGACACTGAAAGTTTGCTGGATATAGTAGTCTGGACTGGAATCTGTGACCTCTTAGGGTCGCAGTACAGCCGTCTGGGCCCTTCTATGTCATATGTCATATGTAATTCTAAAAGCTGTGCCTTATATAGTACTTCGTCTTTTTCCTTTGCATTTTTAATATTCTTTCTTTGTTCTGTACATTTAATGTTTTGGTTATTATATGGCAAAGGGACTTTATTTTCAGGTCCAAACTATTTAATGTTCTGTTTGCTTCTTGTATGTTTATAGGCATCTCCTTTAAGTTAGGAAAATTGTACTCTCTGATTTTATTGAAAATATTTTCTGGGATTTTTTTTTTTTACTGTGTGTATATTTTCCTCTTTTTTAAATTATTGCTACATTTGTGTTTAAATTTTACACATTAGCCATGGGTTCCCTTGTCCTCCTCCCTCCCACCCCCACCCCCACCTTCCCCCCCCAACCCCTTCCCTCCATTCCCATCTCCTCTGGGGCTAAGACTCCCCTGGAGATTCAGTTCAACCTGTTGGATTCAGTACAGGCAGGTCCAGTCCCCTCCTTCCAGGCTGAGCAAAGTGTCCCTGTGTAAGCCCAAGGTTCCAAACTGCCAGCTCATGCTCTAAGGACAGGTCCTGGTCCCACAGCCTGGATGCTTCCCAAATAGTTCAACCTATTCAATTTTTGTCAGTCCTGTTTGGTTCTACTCTAAATCTCTGAGTCATCCACCATCCACCTTCTGGTTCCTGCCAAAACAGGCAGTGTTAGACATGGGCTCCCTCTCCTGGCCAATCAGTTATTGGTTGGCCACTCTCAAACTCTGAGCCACCACTGCCCCAGCACATCTTGTGGGTTGAAGGTTTTGTGGCAGGGCTAGTCTTCCCATCCCACCACTTGGAATCTTTCCAGGTTACCAAACATAGTTGATTCATATCAACCCTAGATGTCCCCCTATTCTAGTCATCTCTTCCTATACTTTTCCCCCTCCATCCCTTCCTCCCCAACCTGATCCCTCCTGTCTTGAACAGTTGTTTCCTTCAACTGTTTGTGTTCTCTGGGATTTCTTTAATAGATGTATTTATTTCCTCTTTAAGGAAGTTGGTTTTAGGGTATTTTTTTATTGTGTTTCACCTATGTTAGAATATTCAGAGTGTACTGAGGTAGAATAGCTAGGCTCTAGTGGAGATACATTTCTCTGCCTGCTATTGATTGTGTTTTCATGTTGGCATCTTGGCAACTAGGATGATTATAGGTTTAGGTGTTGATTTCTGGATTTGTCTTTGTTGAGTGGGTGTTTTGTTTATTGGAGTTTTCTTTGTTCGTTGTTTTGTTTTGTATTTTCTTTTGCTTTAGTTTTTTTGTTTTGTTTTGTTTTGTTTTTGTTTTTGTTTTTTAAGACAGAATTTCTCTGTTTAACAGTCCTGATTTTCCTGAAACTCACTTTGTAGACCACGCTGGTGTCAAACTCACAGATATCTTCTTGTCTCTTCCTCCTGGGTGCTAGGATTAATGGCATGTGCCAACAGGCTGCTTGGTTTTTTGTTTACTCTGTATTTTCATAACAGTGTGATGGCCTGTTTTCTAGCCTGCCCAGCTGGTGTGTTCACAGGGAATGCCTGCTGGTTTTGGATGCTGGGATACTGGAATGAGCTGGGAGAAGGAAGGTTAGAGGAGAAGAACTTTGTGATCCTTCCAAGGGATGGAGTCAGAGAGGAAAGGGAGACCACAGCAGGCTTCCTGCTACAGAGCAAGGGATGCAACTTAGGGAATTGGATCTCTGGAGCAGCAGGAGGTGTGGCTTTGCTTTCAGCCTTGAGTCTTATTGCACTGGGAGGAGTGGCCCTGGTTAACCAGTGGAAAGAGGAAGGTAGGAGGGGAAGGTCTGTGGGATCCACAGGAGATAGGAGCAACACAGCAAGGAAGGCTGTTGTGGGTGTTCTGCTGCAGAGCTTGGGATGAGACTGGGGAATTGGATCTCAGGAAACAGACATAAATATACTTATATAATTTGTATATACTTGTCTAAAAATGACTTCATATACATAGCGATATTTCTTAACTGTGTGTACTTACATATTTAATATGGAATAACTATTTTGAAGTTTGAAAAATGAGAGGATTAACTTGACCATTTCAGTATATATGTGATATATATATATATATATATATATATATATATATATATACACACATACCCCTTTCGTATATATATGCACAAACATATAACATATACTTGGAAAAACTTGCACAATAATGTGAGTAATGTAAAGGTATAGCATCATTTTAATTTCTTCTTAAGTAAATTCCTCCATTTCTCAGCATCATACTAGTACAGAGAATGTATAGATCCTGAGGAAGCAGTGCTCCCCTGATTAGAAACTGAAGCTGTTATATTATTGCTTGGTATCCTGACTTACATTTTAAGAAACTTTAGATGTTATGTATGGTCGTGTTCAATAAAACGTGTTGCATTGTTATATGCATAGGAAATAATTGCCCTCTATCAATCTTCTGCAGCTAGAACCTGAGAGGTGTCTGGGAGCTTCTGACTCATTTCCCTCCGGTGCGAAGCCTTTCTCTAATTAGTCACACACAGTCAACTGACACCAGCCCCATTTGTATTGTATAGGGCACTGTCAGAGAAGCCAAGACCATAACTAGGTGGAAAATGCACACATTCCTGCAAATGCTTATAGGAGCATGCTGAGCCTACATTTTTAGAAGTGTCAGGACAGTGTGGGTTTGAGCTACTATGACTACACAGAGAATTTTAGAGATGCCAACACCATGCCTGATAGTGATGAGTAATTAAACTTTATTTTCTTATTCAGTGTGAAATTGCATGAAATACCATATAGTAAGAGTGAAAAAACTGCTACATAAAAACATACTGGGTTTTCATTATAGCTTTAAAAAAAAACAAACAAACAAAAAAAACAATTAACAGTAGTTACACTGAAGACTTGGAGTCTAGCTTGGATTTGATGTCAGTTAATTGCCAGCTGGCTGACACTAGGAAGTAGATGAATACTTGTTTCTCACACCCTCAGTCGGGTTATGTCATAACTGTGTTATGACCTGAAGCTACTAAGCTCAAAACGTGGGCATCTGGGGAATTCAGCAAATGCTACCATTGTCAGACCTGTTTCAAGCTGCAATACTTCCTGAGACCATAGCCTCAAAATCATGGTTTCCTAATCTGATTTTTCTTTTTAATTCTCTTTTTTAGAGTTTTAAAACAACATGACACTGTGCATCTCAGGCTGCTCTGAAACTATGTTCCTCCCATCTCAGCTTCCAGAATGTGAGAGTTACATGTTTTGGATTTTTTAAATATATATTGATATATATATATATCACAAAAAGAAGCATGTCAAACAATAACAGTATTAAATAGTATTGTTAACAGCATAATATGTAATTATATGTCATATTAACAAATTCAAACAAGGATCTTTTCTATTGAATGTACTTTTTCTATTAAGGTCAGATAGCAAATATTTTCACTTAGAAGGCTATTTAATTTCTGTTCCAATTATATAAGTTTACCATCACACCTGCAATGCAGCCAGAGATTATACATATAAGAACAACCATGCCCATATTAATTCTATAAGCAATCACTATGGAAATTGATTAATGAGCAAAAATCTTGCATAAGTAAGCTGATTTCTTCAACTAAAACACGGAAGGTAAAATTATTTCAATCTTCACATTTAAAAATAACTTTACTGCCAATAAGAGTTTTTTTTTTTTAGGATAGCATATTATAGACAGAATTTAAAATAGGCCAGGGATGATATACAACTGGGAAGGTGCTTGTCTAGCATGCATAAGCCCTGGTTTCAATCCTACAAAGAATATGGTGGAACATGACTACAATCCCAGCACTTTGGAGGTAGAGGCAGATGGCTTAGAAGTTCGAGATCATCATAGGATATGAAGTGAATTCAAGGACTGACAGAGAATCATGAGGCCATGTTTACAGAGAGGTGAGGATTAAATTCAGACAACGAGGTAACAGGTGAATGTAGTGAAAAGATTAGTGAACTGAAGGTTGGTCAAAAGAGTTACAAACATTCAATAACACAGGAGCTAGAGAGTAAAAAGAGCACAACTGTAAATTTCCCCTCTGCTTAAACTTTCTCCAGAGTTGATTTGCCAGTATCAAGCTTTTCCGTCTAACTCCTGCCAAAATGCACAGTCCTAGCACTGGGGTAGGAACATGTTGTTGTTGTTGCCTTCCAAATCTTAAGGGAGAACCTTTATATCTCAAACCTGGTGTCTGCTGCTAAATGAGACAAGAACGTAGATTCTAAGAGTAACTCCTGAAATACAAGTATGTATGACACATCAAAACGGTGGCCAGTTGACCTTGGCAGCCAGCACTCTAGATTTATCCCTGATGAACATGAAGACAATGGATATAAACAATTCCAGAAGCTCAGGAACAGGCTGGCAAGGTAATGGCTGGAAAATATGAAAAGAAAACCAGAATTAAAACTCATTCCAAAGCCTTTCCATATATTACACTCACATGACCTGCTGTCAGTCATGACAGTGTATTTCTAACTGGTATTATCATTTTGTTTTAAATAAAGTTTTGGTGATATTTTACCAAAGGAAAAAAACACATTATTTCAAGTTAAATATTTACACAAGGATATCATAGCTAAAGACAATACATTGGTTTTTCCTATAAGCAAGGAAAGTATTTGACATCAAGAAGGATTTAAAAAAACAACAACAACAAACCCTTTTATCTGCAATTTACATGACTATGGAATTGAGGGAGATAGACAAAATAGATTTTAAAAAATTTCTTCAAGTTATAACCAAAAGATTTTTTTAAAATATTGTAACACATTAAAAAGGGACAGGGGGCACCTCGTTAGTCAATTTGGAAGTTGATCACAAGGACTGAAGAAAGCCGGAGGAATGAGTGAGTAATGGAAGAATAAAAAGCCTAATGCAGAGTGCAGTTTCAATTTTACTGCTGTGGGAACCCTGCTGGAGTCTAGGACATCCCTGAATGAACTGCATACTTTGCATAATCATCTACTTGAGATGCTAATTAATCCTTCAACTCCTGTTTCCCACTAGTTGAAGACACACCAAGTGCCTTAACTATAGCATTCCCAAACCAAAATGCACATTGTCTGCATGGCATTTGAGAAGGACAAGATGCAGACAAGTCCACCTGTGGATGACTTGGGTCTGCAGACTTAAGAGAACCCCAAGGTCCTAGACTTATGAGTGCTGCTACTGATGCTAACAGAAGCAAGAAGGACGTTACTATAGTCCACTTCTCATGCATCTCAGATTCACTTGTGGGAAAGACCCTAACTTTTCCAAATCTTGTTCTTTTTAGCTTTGGTGAGTAAAAATAGCAAAGAAAAGCTGGGCATTGTTTGGTTGTTTTGTTTTTATAATTTTTCATACAATATAATCATCTGACATCTCCTCCCCACCTTCCTTACCCATCTAAATTCAGATTCTCTCTCTCCTAAAACAAAAGAAAACATGCAAAGTGCGCACGCGCGCGCGCGCACACACACACACACACACACACACACACACACACACACACACACTCATAAAACCAAACCACATACAATCCATCTTGACATCTGTACTAGGGCATAGTTGATATGCCCATTGTCACTCCATTGAAGAAAACTGATTTTTTTCCTTCTCCCAGCAGGTAGCAGTTGCAAATAGCTTCATAGCTAGGGGTGGGATTTTCTGTTTGTATCCCCCACTTTTTTGTGTGGCTTGAACTAGGTCAATTCTTGGGAATGTCTGGAAAACACTGTTTCTTTGGAGCTGTTCACTCAAGAGATATTATTGATAATGGGCAGCATGAGTTTTTTTCAACCTGGTGTTTTTATATCTATAATCATTTTCAGGTGATCAGCACAATTACCTATGTGGCATATATGTTATTTCAAAGAGTAACCACCATTTGAGTTTAATATACTAGTGGTTTACTATCTTATAAGTATCCATTAATTAGTAGAAGTAGAACCTGAAATATTGTTAAGTCATTCTGATGATAATATCTCTTTCACTTAGTGAGACTTATTTCAGAAAATAGAGTCAGCTCTGGAAACTGTCTGAAGTTTCACTGTTGCTGATCACTTGGGATTTACCAACTTGATACCTTCTGATAATAATATTTTTCAAATTACCTTTCTTATATCCAAATTCTAGATCATAAGCTTAAAGGTTAATCTTCTGCCAGTTTGCAGGGTATTTTGTTTGCTCTTCTTCTGTCTTCTGCCACATAGAATTTTGCCATCAAAATATGAATATGTTTGATATTGTAGAGGGTATCTTTTAGTCTACAATTTGCATTGAAAAATAATGCAAGTTCATCACCTTTATTTTGATGTTGATATTATCGATAAATAAAATATTTTTGAATGATATTAAATATTCAGCTTCCTATTGTTTTCAAATTTGAAAGATAATTATATTTTTAAATGGATTCAAATAAAATATTTAGTAATATTTGTCTGTTTGGTGTATCTTGTGCAAAGAGTAACACAATTCTATTGCTAATGGAGTCTAATAGCTTCTTGCTTTATTTTTGATAATATCTATTTTATCAGGAACCTATATTCCATAACTCTTCAAAGTTATTTTATATCTATTGTTAAATATTGCCTTCAAAATACTTTTCTTTCACTTCTTTTTCTATTTGACAAAACAGACTAAAGAATCACAATCTATGACTCAGGTTCTTATGTATGGTAAATCCTGACCCAAAGAATATCCCTTTTCTAAATGTCTGTCATAAGGACATAACTCATCTTCATGGACTACTGTTCACCCTGGACAGTTTGTCTTCAAAGGCAACCTGGAGCGACTCCTGAAGACTTAGCTTATTACTAATCTTAGCAAATCTTCTCATGTCCCCTGACATTCTGGGCCATCATTATCATTAGTATCCATTTTACTTCTTTCCCTTCCTTCTCTACCATGTCAGTGACTTCAGAGTTCTATAAAATTCCCAAACACAGCTACATTCTCAAGTGTGATTGTTACCAAGTATTCTCTCCATCTGAAACAACGCTCATATCTGAGTATCTGATTTTATTTATATCCTCACACCTCTTATCAAAGGTGTGGTTGCCGTTTCTCCTGGACCAATGCAAATGGCTTCCTGACACTAATCTCTCTTGCCCTTCTTTGTGTTCTCTCATATATGTTTGTTGTTACTAAGAATTCTCATGCCATCAGACAGGCCTCTTACATAATTCATTTTTCAAGTACTTTGAATAGTGCCTGTGGATAGTAGGGACTTGATAAACATAAGTTGCATGGACATTGTTTTGTTCTTCATCCTGATATTACACTATAAGAGAGAAACTTAGAGAAAGCTTTCAGAACATAATCGAACTATACTGTATCTGTCACTTAAAGCCTTTTATTGGCACGACATCATCTTATAAGTGAAGAGCAATACCTGCTGGCCTGAGAAAAAGATCCTTCAAACTTTATTCTCAGGTTCTCTTATATTACACAACTCTTATTTCATACCCTAAATTCCAGGTGAGATAAATGGTTGCATTCCCCAAAATATGCTATGTTTGTACAAAACTCTATGTCTCTGCCCATAGGTAGGGTGGCCACAAAATTTATCTTCCTAACCAAGACACTTCTGAGTTAAAGGGTGTATTATTAATAATTGTACCAGGACATCAGGCACTGAGTAGAACTCTCCAAGACAGAGAATGATGAGTGGTCAGCCACATTACCCTGAGGCTTTCTGTCTGAAATGTCCTTTATAATTTCTTTGCCTGACTCCTTCAAAATATGTTTCATGTTTCAGCCACTGTCACATCCTCAAATAGACATTTTTATGTCTGTTTTATACTATGAATTCTACTTTGACACCTGATGATTATAAGGGTCACCTTATTGCAATCATCCTTTAATTCCTTATATGCCCATAAAATTGTTTTTATGTTCCCAGAAGATAAACCTGCCCCCCCCCCAAGTAAAGATGCCCCTGTAGTAAACAGAAAATACTGTCAGAATGTAAACCTAGGATTTGAGTTTGAGGTCTATGAGCACAGATGGGTAAGTTTATATTTTGGAGATGCTAAAATATAGATATGTATTCTTGAGAAATTAAAATCTGAATATAGAGGTGATATGAAGTTCAAATAATTCAAAATTGAAGAGACAACAATGAAAGAAAGTAAGTAAACCTTTAATATGTTAAAAGTAATTCTAAAAAATTCACTGAATGAGCAACTATTTTATCAAAAGGAATACTACCCAGGCAATTATTGTAATACTACCTAGGCAACTACCTCACTGAACACAGTCCTAAAATATCCTTGCTTTTACTAATTCACTTATTTCACTAAGACAGCCATTAGGAAGAAATGGCTGGTGTTTTTACCATTCTTATTGGTTGATGAGGAAAACCCTTCAGAGAGATTATTTGTTCAGGGCTGAGAGAATTAGGAGATATTCTAAGCTATCAGGAACACAGACATTCTGTGCATGTTGTGTGACTCTGATTTAGGATATACCCCCTTTGCCCACTGCTGGAATGCCCCATAGTGGTTTAGTTAGAGATTTTTACTTTATCTTGAAGCATGGCCACAACCCTACAAAAATTAATATTGTAATTTTTAAAGGGGGGAGAAAGAAAGGAAGGAAGGATAGAGAAGGGTAGAGGTTTCTGCTCCTTTACCCTTAAATCTGAGAACTGCGAAGACAGAAAATGATTTTAGTTGCCTTGTGGTTTTATGTACAAATTTTACATGTGGATTTGTAGGAAATTACCAAAGTGTATTTAGAAATGACCCATATTAAGATATTAGTTAAGTGATATGCTAAAAACAATTCATAACGCATACATGAGAGTTATGTAAGACTGAAGTACATAGGATGTGAGTTTCTTTTCTCCTTCTAATCATGTGTGCCTGCCCATAGTCTAGGAAAAGCCTTATTTCTTGGTCAGTAGTAACTTGTGAGTTACATTGATTATTGTTTCTCGTGAAGAAGCCTCTCTTTAAAAGGAATCATTTTATCAGTCCCTGAATTTCAGAGAGAAATCCTTCTACAAGCATAATTAAATGTATATAAAATGACAAATAAGAACCTGCAAACATCCTGGATGTCCCTCAACTGAAGAATGGATTAAGAAAATGTGGTACATATACACAATGGAGTATTATTCAGCTGTAAAAACAATGACATCATTTAATTTGCAGGCAAATGGATGGAACTAGAAAATATTCTGAGTGAGGTAACCAAGACTCAGAAGGACAAATATGGTATGTACTCACTCATAAGGGGATACTAGATGTAAAGCAAAAGATAACCAGACTACAATCCACAACTTCAGAGAAGTTAAGTAATAAGAAAGACCCAAAGAGGGATGCATGGATTGCCCTGGGAAGGGGAAGTAGATCTCCATGAGTAAACTGGGGAAGAGGGGAGGGCAATGGAGGGTAGAAGACAGAGGATGAGAACATAAGGGAATGCGATGGTTGAGCTGGGACAGGGATAGAGTAGGAAAGCAATAAAAGAGATACCATGATAGAGGGAGACATCATGGGGATAGAGAGAAACCCAGTGCTAGGGAAGTCCCCAGGAATCTCCAAGGATGACCCCAGCTTGGACTACTAGAAATAGTGGAGAGGGTGCCTGAACTGAACTGGCTTGCCCCAGTTATCAGATCGGTGAATGCCCTGTCATCATAAAGCTTTTCTCCAGTGCAGAAGCAGATGCAGAGATCCACAACCAAACACCAGGCAGAGCTCCAGGAGTCCAATTAAAGAGAGAGAAAATGGATTCTATGAACAGGTGCACCAAGATCTTGATGGAGAAACCTGCAGAGATAACCATACCAAACTAGTGGGAACTCATGAAAGTTGGATCAATGGCTATAGAGCCTGCCTGGTACTATATTAGGCCCTCTGCATGGCAAGACAATTGTGTAACTTGACGTGCTTAGAGGCCCACCTGGTGATTGGATCAGAATTCATCCCTGGTACATGAGCGGACTTTTTGGAGCCTACTGCCTATGATGGGACACCTCATGCCGCCTTGAGGCAGGGGAAGGGTTTGGACTTCCCTCTACTGAATGTGTCTTCCCATGGGAGGCCTTGCCTTGTTTGGGGAGGCATGGAGGTTGGGTTGGGAAGGAGATGCTGGGGGGGGGGGGCAGGAGGAGAGAAGAGGGGGGATCTTTGATAGGTGTGTAAAATGAATGGAAACTTTTTCTTAATAAAAAATGACAAATATAATCTACTTTATTTGTATTTTCAAAAAAATAAATAAATAAATAAAACCAAAGGCAAAAACACTGGAGTCATCCTAAAACTGATTCCTTTGCCACTGGTGGAAGTACTTTATTCCCCTCATCTATCAAAGCAGACAATAGCTCAATTCTATTAACCGGTTTAAAATGCCTATAAATATTGACCATTGAGTTACTGAAGTGTGAAACGGTGGAGGAAAACTTAGAAAATGTTCCCTTTAGAATTACTGTTTTGTATGGAGCAAAACTGTAGCATAAATTCAATAGATGAAGCTCAGTGTAATGGGTATTTTATAATAATTTTAATAAACAGAAAAAAGATTATGGAAAATAGTAATGACAAAAAAATTTTTGTTAGTGAGATAAGGTCTCTGTGAAACTGAGAGTTCAAATATGCTTTCCATTCATTCATGTGTTCATTTATTCATCCATCACAAATTCATTCTCTAAAGAGTAGTTAATAATATTTTCGTAAAATAATAACCATAAGTATTAATAATAAGATTATTGTGATAGTTAATGATTTTGAATCATTACAAAGATTTTTCACAGAAGCAATCAATTTAAAGACCATTTTATATTCATAATAAACTGAAAGAAGTGTTTGAAACTGGGATTAAAGAGCCTTCCTGATTTTAAACCCAGGACAGAGCTGCAAACAAATCAGAGTTGTGAAACCAATGCTTTGTCCATTCATGTAATTGCTGACATTTTGATTCTATATCCAAAGATGACCCAAAGCTGGTTCCAATGATTTGACTTGATATGTTATATAAACCCATTCTTTACCATAAAACATTTTCAGTAGTACTTTATACTCACTATCATTACATCCATCAGGAGCTAGTTTTTAACCAAACTTAAAACACTGACTCATGAAAGAAAATAAATTCATAGTTTCCATCCCAATCCATAAATATATACCCTTTACATAGAAACTTGGAACAAAAAATTCATTTTTTTATTGTTTCATACAATAGGAAATGCTATCTTCTGAGATGCAATATTGACATCATTTGTTATTAATTCCAAGATTTGTACATTAATAATTGACTGAAATAAATGAGATCTCATTGTGTGATTCTTTGACTACATCTTGTGGATTAATTCCATAAATATTTAATGTTAAATTTGGTGGATCTATTAATTCTGAAGAAAACATATGACATGATCATAGTAGACTTTATAAGCCCAGGATTTCCAAACAATATTTCAAACATTATAAAGTTTTTTTTTTTTTTTAAGTTTTTGAGACAGAGTTTCTCTGTGTAGCCCTGACTGTCCTGGACCTCATTCTGTGAACCACCAGGCTGGCCTCAAACTTACAAATATTTGCCAGCCTCTACCTCCCAAGTGCTGGAATTAAAGGCATGTGCTGCATGCCACCCCAACACATCTGATCTCTTCCGATTGTGGAAGAGATTAGGAGCAACTTGAGCTTCGGCTTCATTTAACGACTTAAAATTGTGTACACCCAGCATACTTGTGCAAGAGAGGACCTGGACACAGTATCACTGGTCTAAGCAATACCTCCTTTGTGCTGCTGTTGCAGGCATGAGGAGAAAATAAAGCACAATGTAAGAGTAAATCTGGAAAGATCCTTTCATTTTAAGAAACTTGGGAACACAAGAGAGAAAACAGAAAAGGAAAACTGAGAAAACCTAGGGATATCAAGACCTTTTGTCTCAGATCCTGAGTGTATGCAGTCTACTTAAATGTGCACTCTCAAAATATTCTTAAAGCATATTATGAAAACGAGATCATAGACATGAATCTTTTGAAAACGGAAGCATACGCATTTACAAAGAAACAGAGACAAGTGAGTGTAAGACACACCATTCCATCAGGAAACAATGTCCAATACTCAAAATATTAAGCATATAGGGATAAAAGCAGAGAATGCTTATTTGTTGACTGAATTAAAGGAAAAGAAGGAACTTTGACAATTGGAAGCAACATTCTAAAATCTAAATTTATATTAGCAAGAAGTACTGGAAGATAAATACTTATTTACATTTTTAGCCTTATGCCTTGAGCATTCATACTTTTCTCATAATTGTGTTAAAATATCTGATAATAAATACTTAGAGGGGAAGGATACACATATTAGTCTCCATTCCTTAGAAAAACAGGATCTAAGATAGAATGAATATATATATTAAGAGGGGATTTAATACATTAATGGGCTTAGAGGATAATGGCTCAGTAGTCCAACAATGCCTATCTAAGCACTAAAGGGTCTGAGAAGTCAGAAGTTGCTCAATGTGAAGCTGGAAGCTTCAACAGTACCAACCTGGCACTGAAGGTTAGCAGGAACTGGAAAGACACTGGCCTCCATTGCCACATTAGAAGCTGAGTTCCGTGTCAGGAAGTACAGTGGCTGCAGCAATATCCTCAAGACAGGGGCAAAGACAAGCATGCCAAAAGCCAAAGCTCTGCCTCTGGCCCTCTTATATCTGTGCTGTTAATGGGAGGTGTTTCCCACTCTACAATAGGAAATATCTTCCCAGATCCACCAAGGACTGGAAGTTTGTGTGATATCAGATCCAGTTAAGTTGACAACCAAGCTTGGACATCACATTATGAGGTGGCTTATGGTTTCTGAGGTTTCTTTCCCTGGTTGTTCTCCCTTTGATTTTTAGGCAGTTCAGGTGGCGGTGAGGGCTTGTAATAAAGGGGTGTTTTCATGTTCTTGTGGCTAAGGGGAGATAAGAAGAAGATACAGCTCCCAGGAATACAACTCCACTGACTTCTTTCTCTACCTGAGCACAACTACCTGAAGATCCTATAGCCTTCCAAAATAGTGCCACCACAGGATTATTTATTGGATGAAACAAGATCCTATGGGGGACATTTCATAGTCCTACTAAAACATGAAAACAATAATAAATTTGGATTTTGAGAACTTTTAGCTGCTTGAAAAGTTAACTGTATACTTTTTAAATTATGTACTTCAAGAAAATTAGTTTTCTAATTATCAATTTGTTCTTATTTGTTTCAAATTATTTTGCTTTTCATACACCCATATCCATATACAAATGTGTATGCATTACTTACGCCAGTATGTACAATCCTTAACGTGATAAGCTTCTGTATTTACAACAAACATTTTTAAAGAGCCAGGAAAAAATCAAATGAATTTGGGTTGGATATTTGCAAGGTATTTATTCATTCATTTAGGAATTCTTGGGCATTGCTATGAGTTGAAAGTGTCTCTTTCACAGTCTAGACAGCCATAGTAAAAATATCAGCAGTGCCCCTTTGAAGATCATCAAGTTACGATCACATTTCTTTTTTCAAGATCCTTGTAAAAGAGGTGTTCCACAGTCTTCCAGGTTCTGCCATGTAAAATGTCTAAAGGAAAGCATTCTCTCCCTTCAGATGATTCCCTCTCAATGTATCTTCTTAAAAGCCAAGCACAGCCTAGAGGTGGTGGCACACACCTTTAATCCTAGCACTCAGGAGGCAGAGGCTGACAGATCTTTGTGAGTTCGAGGCCAGCCTGGACTACAGAGCGAGATCCAGGAAAGGCACAAAGCTACACAGAGAAACTTTGTCTCGAAAAACCAAAAACAAACAAACAAACAAACAAAAACAAAAACAAAAGCCAAGCATACTCCTCACAAAACAGTCAAGCTCATAGGTGCCTTGCATTTGGAAGTCTAGATTCCAGAAAGAAAATAAATTGCTTTTCTATAAAAACTCTCAGCGTGCAGTTCTTTCATCATAGCAGAAACGTATTAGTTCTGCATGAAAAGGAAAAAAAAATGATGTAATAAAGGACAAACCAAATACAGAATTTTTTAAAACCAAATCATACTATGTAACAACTTAGGACTTTCAAGTCCTCCAGCTTGGGGATCAGTTTATGGGCATTATCACTTTGCTATTTTTTGTTGATGAGCAAGATTAAGTAAGCTTGTCTTTCTTTTTTTCATACAAAGAACAGTCTAGAAATGCTGATATGTGTCAGTAAGTACTATGATTCCTTCTATTACTTCTGTGAAGTCAACTCTGCTAACCTTTGTAGTATTTCTCACCTTAGCAGTGAGAAAACGCACTACTGTAAAGGAGTGTGCATATGATAATTCTGTGATCCAAAAGAAACACTCAACAAAATAATATTACCAGCTACAAACAGAAAATACACTTAACCTTTAGGAGTCCACTTTCTGTTGCTAAAGTATATGTATTCTAGTCTGTTATTTTTTATTAGTCTAAGGTTAAAAACTATATTAGGAAGCAGAAAGTCCACTTATGTTCATAGGTTAATGTACATTTAAAGTCTTTCTCATCATAGGATTACACATACAAAGCTTATTTCAGGATATTTGAATTCTTTGAAGCAAGGATACAGGTACTTGTTTCTTGTCCATTTAAATTTAAGAATACTGAATCTTGATTTTAAATTATTCTAAATAACAATGTTAACTATAATCACTTCATAATTCACCTGAACAACATCATTTTACCTATGAATCCCTGTAATGACTTTTTATAAAGGGTTCTTCAGTTTCACTGTGTTCTATGACATTCAAGGGAAGGAAAACCAGGGCTTATGTATCAAATCTATCTGATGACTCTTCTTCTAACTTTTGTAAGCGGTTTGGATAATGTCTGGAGCTGCTCTACAGTGGCCCTATTTGAACACCTATATAGTCTACGACTTACACAAAACAGAAGTTACTACTAGATGCTTCACAAAATATTAACTGAACATTTATATATTTTTTTCTTGAGTTTACCTGCCCAAAGTTAGTTAGAGTCCTCAGGGCAACTGTATCAATAAATAAAATGCAGATAACTAAAGGGAACATTGAAAATGAAAGTTCCAGACTGAGTGTACACATGCAAAATGTTCTTTTCTAATTTAAATACGACAAAAAACAAATTTTGGGACAAATGGAAGAAATCTAAAGCGAGATGTTCAGTATTCCTGATTTGGAGTTAAAAAATTATTTTAACTTTTACAATTATTTTAGACATCAAAATTTTTGTAGTGTTAAGACTGGCCATTTTACTATATAATTTCTGGGCAAATATTAGCTTCATATCAATGTAACCAAACAAGAGTATTATTATTATACAGGTAATTGACATTTAAAAATTAATATTCCAAGTTATGGTTACCACTACCCTTAATTAACTAATTACAGATAAATCATATCATATTTAGGTTTCATTCCTAGATACTTTTCTTTGAGGATATTGTGAGTGGACATGTTTACATTGTCTCTGTCTCAGCATATGTTTGTCATTAGTATATAGGAAGGCTACTGATTTGTGTACATCAATTTGTATACTACAACTTTTGCTGAACATATTGATAATATCTAGAAGTTTCAGGTAGAATGTTTGGGTTCTGTTATCTAAAATCAGGAAGGATTTTACTTCATACTTATTTGTATCTATAATTTCTTTCTCTTGTCTTATTGCTTTAACTAGAGTTTCAAGCATCACTACTATTATATTTCTTTAATTTTTTTATCTTTCTGTGCTATTAAAAGCTTGAAACACTATTTTGAAAACAAGTCAGGAGAATTGGCATCCCCATCTTATTCCTGATTTTAGTAGGTTTGCTTGAGGTTTTTTCCACTATAGATGACGTTGGCTGGTCATCATATAAAACCCTTATGTTGAGGTATGCTTTCTTTAGTCCTATAATCTCTAGGATTTTTACCATAAAGACATGTTAGATTTTCTCAGAGACCTTTTCTGAATCTGTTGAGATGAACATGCTACTTTTCTCTTTAAGACTTTTTATATAATTTATTACATTTTTCAACTTAAGTGTTTTGAATCATCCTTGTATCTCTGCCAGTTTTAAATTTAGTATCTAATTATTTCATTTCCCCCCTTCTTTTCCTCCCTCAAATCTTTTCCACATATCCCTTCTTTCACTATTTCAAATTCATGACTTCTATTTGTGTAATTGTTATACACACACACACACACACACACATACACACACACACACATACACATGCATGCACAAACACACATGTACATGTGCACAGATAGCTGCTTGATGTGTATAATGTTACTTGGATGTCTATGATTTCAGGACTGATCTCTGGGTTTCAACTCCTACTAATACATCTACAACACAATTCCTGCACCTAAGGATCTAGGAATCAGATTTGGTAGAACCAACAGAGATTGAAAGAGCTCCAGGAAAAGGCAGTTTGCTGTGAGATTGTCTTTTAGAAATGCTGGAGAAGCTACAACCATTAAGTTTAATCAGCAGAGATGATCTTTCTGGCATAGACTTGTATTCACCTGGGAAGTATTTAGTTGAGATATTTTGCACCTATGTTAATCAGGATTAACTGATAAGTGATATGCCTGTAGCTTTTTCATGGTGGTAATAGAGTAATACTGTTTTTTTTTATTTGTTTTGTTTTGTTTTAATTACATGCAACTATTTTGTGACTTTTTTAATAATTTTTTTCTTTATTATTATGTGTTTTTATAAAAGGAGACTTGAAATGCTCCTTTTAATTCTATTTTTTTTTTGTCTTTTTTGTTTTGTTTTTAGAGCTGAGGATCGAACTCAGGGCCTTGCGCTTGCTAGGCAAGCACTCTACCACTGAGCTAAATCCCCAACCCCTTAATTCTATTTTTAAAAATAATTTGAGAGCTACTTGCTGGAGTTCCTCTTTAAAAGTCTGGTAATATTTTTCTATGACGCTATCTGAACCTGGGCTTCTTTCTGAAGATTTGCTTTACTGTTTATAGAAAAATATTAAAAATAAAGTGAACATTTCTGATATTTTGTGTGGTTGCATATTTCCACCCTTAAAGTCATTGTATGTTCTCATATTAAATTTACAAAAGCAAAAAGTGCAATAACAAAATTGCCATTTTATAGACAAAAATAGTTACAGAAACAAGAAGCATGTGTGAATTAGTGTGCTAATGTATATAAATAAACAACATGGAAGAAGCATTTTAATTTTTGGTGACAAAGTACTTTGGTGTCAAATATACCACTCCTACATGTCTTTATAGGTACTATTTTAATTAGTGGCACTGCTGAATTTGAAAACTATTTTCTTCAATTGTCATAGACTTCATGAGACAGAAAGAAGGAATTAATCCCTTTTATAAATGTGTTTTATAAAAATCTCAATAGGAAACAGTTCTTTGGATATTACTTATTGAGTTCTAAGAAAGATATAGACACTGGAACTCAGAAAATATGCAACATAGTTCATAATTGTATTATTCAAGGTTTTGCATGAAGTTTTATGAACTGAATTACCTTCATTTTTGAAACTCAATATGTATTTATTAAAATATGTAATTAATGATGATGGACTTTGTTGCAGTATCAATTGTCATATAGGTATATATTACAAATCTTGGTCAAACGACTTCATTCATCTCAATCTTGTGATTTGTTACAGGTCTGTTTGAATTTCAATTACAAAACAATAATCTATTCATGTCCCCAAAGTTTAGATCATATTGTTTTTAAAATCAGGGTAATCATGAGACTGTTATTCAGGAAATTAAATGAATTACTCTGGAAGAGTCAATTTGTAAATCCATTTAGGCTTTGTTCTAAACTAATGTCAACCTTTGGCAGTATAGTCTAATCAGAGTCCTATGCATTTCTGATGATATTCAGAATATTAAACAAGACAGAAATTAGACTCAGGGTGAATCCACAATATGTATAAAGGCCTGGTATAAGGACACTTGGAAATAGTCCAAATATTTTCAAGCAATTTGTAAGGTTCAATATCAAATTCCCTGAGCTTCTTCACATGCAGTATTTGAAAATACCAAAACTTTTCAAAGGGACAGGTTCATGACAAAACAAATTATAGCTAGAACTGTGTTAAGCAAGATAAGATTTAGTAATAGTAATGGCAAAATACACTAAATTCAGAAACTAAACTAAAGAGCAGAGTAAGAAAATCTGAGAAAAGGCTTTAAATACGTATCATTTTCTAAGAAATAGGAAATGACAAGGGGGCTTACTGCTTTCCACACTTTCGGTTTCTCAAGGGCCATTGCTGTCACCCAAGACAAAAAGATATTCACATTACACATTTAGAGCACTTCAGCAAAATTCGGCATCAGATAGAAATCTGGGTTGCAGATACATGAAATAAACAGGAAGTTTGAATATTTTGTTAGCTGGCATAAAGAGGTTATCATAAATATATGTGGAAAAGCAGTCAAATTCTAACCTAGAAGCTTTATAAAGAAACAAAAAGACAGAAATGTCCTCAGGTCACTCTTTTAAGAATAATGTATTGTAATATTTGTATTATTTCTTATAAAATGCCATACAGCGTATCTATCTTGATCATATTCACTCTCAACTTCTCTCGGCATAATAACCCTCATTCTTGTAGTACTTTTCTTTCTCCTTTACTTTTTGAAAGATTATCTCACAGCCTCCTGTGAAAGTTGTGTTGAAAATACATTAATTGGGTCAGACAGCCAAACGTGAGTCAGTGTCTCCTTTTTGGTCAGGTGTCTAGGAACAGTCAAGAGAGAAATAGTTCAACATAGTTGGCATGAGGGGTAATGGGGAAAGTGGGTTAGTGGACAAGAGGAGTGGAAAGCAGAGGGATAAAGGACACTAGGGAGGAATGTTTGACAAAGCCATTGAGAATTGTAGTATTTTATGCTTTCTCGGGTCACACAACTCATCTTATTACTTCAGCTCTTTGTAGTGATGCTGATCTTCTTTTCTTACAAAACTCTCTCCATCTGTCTCTCTGTGCTGTCTCTGCCTCTGTCTCTGTCTCTGTCTCTCTCTGTCTCTCTGTCTCTCTCTCTGTCTCTCTCTCTCTCTCTCTCTCTCTCTCCCTCTCTCTCTCTCTCGTCGTGTGTGTGTGTGTGTGTGTGTGTGTGTGTGTGTGTATGTGTGTGTGTGTGTGTTTACCTGTTAACTGATGAATGAACAGTTTAATATTGCAGCAGATTGCTAGCCTTAGCACTATTTTTCATATACTTTGTGCTTTTGTTTTGACCCCTGCCCCAGGTAGAGTGTCACATTTCTTCATTTTCTGCACCAAGTGCTAAATATTTCTCAAGTTTTCAATATGGTTGTCCTTCTATTGTATATATGCAGTGCAATATCTATTGACCAGTAAATGGAACTAAACTAACTAAATTGAAACAAATTTAACAATAGAAATGTACCTATGCCAATCTTGTTTATATGAGTCTCATTGATAGTAACTGGTGTGTCACCTCACTTTGTTAATATAGGAAGAGAAGGTTCAGTTACCCTGATCCACATGGTAAGAGACAATTACACCCTTTCTAGATTAATTTTCTGACTTATGAAATGTCTTTAGTTAATAGTCTCCCTTTAAGCCCTTCATTTGGTACAAGAAATATATAACAATAAAATCAGTCTATTAAATGATAATTATTTATAAACATTTGAATTTTCATCATTGTTTTAGTATAGCATCAAAATTGAGTCAACTAGCTCTTTTTCCCAGTTGAGAGTGAGTTTACTGTACTAATCTGTAGATCTCTTCAGATAGAAATAAATAAAAAAAAATCAATTTGAGGTTTTGTGGACTACTGTCTACAAATATCAAACTCTAATAAAATTTATAATGGATGAAGAAAAGAAGATGACAGGTTAGATGATAGAGTAATTTTCTGTTTTATTTCAACTTGTGTGTGGCAAAACATTATTAGAATTATTTTACAAAAGATGCACTTTTAAAATTTTAACTACATATTATATTTCCCTAGTGTAGGTTTAAATTTATAGAAAATTTGACCAGAGAACAATAACAATTTCCATTCATCCTTGTTCACTACAAATACTCAACCTCCCCAAATACCAACATTCTACACTAACATAATGAATTGAAATTGATGAATCGGTTCTGACATAGATTTTAACTAAGTGCATATAAAGTTTCATTATCATTCTCTCTGTTAGACAGTCCATTAGTTATGATGAATCCAATCTCTATGTGTTCACTGTTAAATAAACATGAATAATAGTCTATCTGTCCTTCAAATACCCTGTATAACCCTTGTTTATCTTTTCCTCTGATCAAGCAAGCCTCTGAAAACCACAGAGGTTGTCCCCATTTCTACTGCTTTGCTTTCCAGAATGCCTTGAAGTTGGAATTATAGAGAATGCTTCTTTCACTTAATTATGTGAATCTCAAATTCATAATCTTCCATGTTTTGCAACGCATTTCTTAAGATTGCTGAGTAGCATTGTGTACCCAGAAATTTTCACACTTTCTTCACCCATTTACTTACACAGGAACATCTTGATTGATTTTGAATTTTGTCAGTTACCAACAGAAAGGACCACTAGGATCATATGTGTGCAAGTATTTGGACATAAGTTATAGTAACAAGCATAGTTAGTTTCATAGAAAATTACTTACATGGACTTTGCAGAGAAATCTTATCTCTAACATCCTCTCCATAAAAGAAAAATTGTTCAAATGTCTTTTCAAGTAGCGGCCTTGATTTGCATTCCAAACAAACATAAATGAAAGCTCCTGTTGCTCCACAACCTTGGTAGAATTACAGGTATCTGGGGTCTGGAATTTAGGCCTTCAATAGGTAGGGCATGGTATCTGCTAATTGTCTTCAGTTGTACCACACTAACAATGCATGACATTGTGCATCCTTTTTATTCATATTTGAAAGATATCCTCTGCTGTGGGATGTTCAAGTATGTCAAATGTGTTGCTCTGCAAGACTCCCGAAAGTTGCTTGCATCCTTCTCACGGTTCTCAGGTTGATGTGGTTAGACTAGATAGTTATAATTTGCTCAGTTATGATAAAAGATAAGTTAGATATAAAACCTTAATCTCACAAATATAAGATAGATAGGATATCTTCTTTAATATTGTAATTTTTGCTTGATAATTGTTTTATTATCTGAAAATTTACTATATGGAAGTTAAAACCTTGCTTTTTGAAAAAAAATAAAAGGGGAAGTGCTGTGGGATGTTCTGTATGTCAAATGTGTTGCTCTGATTGGATAAAATAAATGAAGTGCTGATTGGCCAGTAGCCAGGCAGGAAGGATAGGGTAGGCAGGACAAGGAAGAGGAGAATTTTGGCAAGTGGAAGGTTGGGTGGAGAGACACTGCTAGCCGCCGCCATAACAAGAAAGATGTAAGGTACTGGTAAGCTGTGAGACATGTGGCAAAGTATAGATTAATAGAAATGGGCTAAATATAAGAGTAAGAGCTAGGCAATGGTAGGCCTGAGCTAATGGCCAGTCAGTTTAAATAATTTAAATGTCTTTATGTTTATTTTATAAGTGGGTTGTTGGACTAACAGGGCTTGGAAGAGGCTGGAGAGAAGGTCTACTACAACCCTCTTTGGTGAAATGTTTACATAGATTTATGACTCATTTTAAAGTTAACCATTTGGGGCCTTTCAAGAAGAAGTTTAGAACTTAATGTATATACAGGAAATCCACCACTGAAAACTTTTCTCATACATTTAGCAGCTTTCTCAAAGTTGCAATTTATTTAATTTTTGTTGTTGTTGTTTTGTTTTGTTTTTTACTTTAATGAAATCTATTTTTTTCATTCATGCTATGTTTAGGGGATTTTACCTAGCAAGTCATGGATCACTTCATGTGATGGATCAAGTGATGAAGTTTCCCCTTCCTCAGAATTAGGACATTCTATGGTGTTGTCTTTCACTTTTAGGCCTGTGAACCATTGTGTGCTTGTTGCTAAAGATACAATATCTGCCTCTCATTTTATTTTTTCTTTTTATCCTCACTCTTTACTAGTTCTTTGAGAATTTCCTACAATATATTTTTAATCATATTCACTCACTCCCCCATCTTCTCCCAGATCCATTCTGCCCTTAATTACCCACACTGCTTTGTATCCTCTTTTTTTAACCTATCAAATACAGTTTGTACTGCCATACATTCCTGAATGTTTGACTTTAACTTGAGGGTGGTCTCCCTACCAGGTGGTGAAAACTGACTCTTTTTCTACCAGATGTCAAAGATTTCTAATAACTCCATCCTAACTCCCCCCCACCAAGCTAAAATTTTGTCAAACACAAGCCTGGGTGAGTTTTATGCATGCTGTCTCAAATGCTGGAATTCTTATGTTTAACTGACTTACAGTATCCATAAAACACTGTTCTCTTGTAGTCATCTACCACCTATAACTTTTACAGTCTTTGCCTTTCCCTTGGACTGATCCTTGAGGATTTAGTTTAGTGGATGTGCTGCAGGATTCCTCTCTCAGACTGAGCATTATTCTTGCACTTTTATCAGTTGTGGATACCTGTGTCAATTGCCATCTAAGATAAAAGCTTCTCTGATGAGGGATGAGAGTTACATTAAGGAGTGGGTATAATGATAATTCATTAGGAGTCAGATAAACAATTTGTCCATTTAATAAAATAATTGTAGTAGGTTCTCCATTAGGTATTATGGCCTGTTTGGCCACATGCTAAATAATGGTGATATACATGGATTTCAACTTGTCAAGTAGACCTCCAATCCAATCAGAAAGTGGTGCTTGCTTCCATGATGTTCATGCCACTATTGCAATAACAGGGCTGCCCTTCCAAGCTGGTTATTGTTTTAACCTGGAGGGTTCACAGAGGGTAAAATTAGTTATTCCTTCTCTACTTTGGTAGCATGCATAGCTTCTTCCAGCACTATGAAAGCTAGCATGCATGTGTGCATTTGTGCATGCATTCTGGAGGATGTGCATGAACCATAGCATGTATGCAGCAGTCAGAGGTAGAGACACTTTTCTCCTTCCACCTCACTTGGATTCTGGGAATTGAACTTAGGTTGATGGGTGTGTGGGACAGATACCTTCTCCTACTGAGCCACCTTGATGACCCTGCCTTTTAGTCTTCAAAGTTTTATTCCCAGACCCTTGCCTCTTAATCGTTCTCACTCTTTTTCCATGTGAGCAGCCTCTTCACATGGGCCAGGGGCAGAGGAGCCAAGTGCTGAGAACATTACTCAAAACAAGTAACTCCTTCCTTCTATTCTTTGAAAATACTACCTAACCTCACCTTATACAGTTGCCTTTTGCATGTGTCAAACATCACTTGGGTAATTCTGTGTGAATCTATTTCTTGGTTCTATTCCATTTCATTATACTTAAGCCTTCCCCCCCCCCTTTTTTTTACTTTCTGGTTAATTTTATGGGTTCAGAGCTATTGTATAAAATATTGTTGTGTAAATTTCACTGATACAAACAAATGCCTACTACACTCAAAGAGGGAATTGATGAAAGAACAAAGTAATGATTATATCCAAATCTGGTTTGGTGAATCAATGATATTACTGGAGTTACTCTCAAGAGTATGGATCAGGGACTACTAGAGGAGCATGAATAATTCAAAGGCAGATGCATCACTGAAAATCCAACCCCAGTATGGGTGATGATTCATGAATGCTACAACTCTGGCACTTTCTGCAGAAATTACAGAAAACTTGACTAGGTAAAGTGGAGGATATCACAACCCACTGGACACTTTTAGTATCTCTTTTTGCCAGTAATTACTTACCATTTACATAACATTGAAGGAAGAAGTCTTGTAATTATTTGCAGGAGCTTCCTAAGACCCATGAACTATTTATTTCCTGAGTTTCCTGAGCTTCTATCCTCCAAAATGGAATGTTTTAATTCAGAGGAAATTACTATAGGAAAATTATGCAGAATTATTCCTTTTGCAAGTATTTCATGATACTTCAAATATTATTATGTAATAAGCTAGAAACCAAATTCCTTGTTTCATTCCTTTCAAGACAAAATAATTGTTACCCTGTTAGGAAATTATTTGCTAATAACAACTAATTATTTAGAAAGTCTTGGAACATGTCCACTCCAATGTAAATAAAGAGGTTTATCTGTCAGCATATAAACTAAACATTAAAATAACTCAGAAAAATGAGATAAGATCATAGAAATATTAAGACTAATAATATTTGGTGGTTATTATTAGGTATATCTTACTTTGTCTATTTTATTTTTATTTCTTGACAATCTTTTAAAGTAAAAAGGTTTCAACATTTCGATTCATATATACCTGATAATGAATGGCAGCCTTATTTCACAAAAGGCAAGTGGAATGCATTAATATAAGTAAGTAACTCTGTGCTTACTTCATTGGCTGAGATGTCTATTATTTTACAAAATACAGAAAAATACTTAGTAAATAATATTTAGTAAGTGAAATGATAACCTGTCTTCACAAAGTGATGGGAAAAGCATGCATTATGAGGACTGAAAGATTAGAATTGCATCCACATTAGGAATTATTTATCTAATAGTTAATAGCATATTAACATCTTGCGACTATTACTATTCCCACATGGCCACCTGCAAAAATAATACATACCATTTAAAAGTTTATGACGAATATTTAATGAGACGTTTTATTTTAAATAAATGTATGGTTTATTATAATCACTAGCTAACATATTCAATATACTCTCTTTGCCAAGAAAGAGGGAGGGAGGGAGGGAGGAAGGGGAGAGAGAGAAGGATGGAGAGAAAGATAAAGAGAAGAGAAGAGGAGGGGAGGGGAGGGGGGAGGGGAGGAAGGGAGGGAGGGGAGAGGAGAGGAGAGAAGAGAAGAGAAGAGAAGAGAAGAGAAGAGAAGAGAAGAGAAGAGAAGTGAAGCGAAAAGAGGAGAGAGGAGAGATATAATATTGAGAATTCTGTATCTCCAAACAGCATTGAAGCTTTCTGTTTTGCATCCTTGGTTGACATTAACAAACCCTTCAAGCTGGTGTGGGTAGAAACTCCCCGCCTGCTGCAAAGAGAACAAACCCCTCAACCAGGAGTAGCTGGAGAAAACACTGGAGAGGGGAGAAAGCAGAAAGAGAGGCATGGCTGGATCATTGAAATAGCACAGTAAATTGACAGAGAACACACAAGGAGTTTACAAAATGTGACTGTCTTGGCACCTCAATATTCATTTTTATTATGATCAGTCAAGGAAGTACACCAAATGGATAAGATTTTGTATTTCCTGGGATAGATGTAAATGCTTCAAGGCAACTGTTTTTATCTAATGCATTTTTGGCAATTCCCTACAAAGTCCTATGAAACAAAACATAAGCAATAGTTGTGCCATAATAAGGACTAATTTGGGCTACAAACCATCAAACTTTCTTTCGATTTTAGTATGGGAGGATATAAGCTAATTTCAATTCATAAATAATCTCTTCTTGCCACTTTTGCTAAAAAGTGCAAGTCTAAAATATGAAGAATAACATCCAAATGCTCCAGGGACTGACAATTTTCCCAAAATACAAAAGTTTGAGCACGAAATCAGGTCCATCATATGGTACAACGGGAAAGAGGCTTGAAAATGAGCTTTTCAAATGACAATGATTCTGATGTGTAACTTTAAACGCATGTCTGCTGCTACCACAGGCTGGTGTTACTTTCAAGTTTTCAAGTTAATGGTACAAAAGATCACAGGCTCCCCATCTGTCAACATGAAGTCAAGCTGCACACCGTGATGAATCTCTGATACCTTGCTGACATAAAAGTTTCATCTGAGACTCTTTCTCCCTGGTTAATTAATGCAGTAGGGAGTGGACCTGGCCCTAGACAGATACCTTTGCTATGAATTGCAGGAGAGGATTATGTCAACTTCAAAATGAATCTACCCTTTGGCATGTTAAAATTTTTATTTATGAATGTGTGAGCTTATGTGTTTATCAATTATGTATTTCCTTCTTATTCTTGAAATGCAATAGGAATTTTGCCTTGCAAGGAAATGCACTGAAGGGTCTCATAGAGAACTACATTATGTTTTTAAAAAGAAGATGGAGGTCAGCTTCATGCCTTTTATTAGCTGTCAATCACAGGGGTTTCAAGTGACTAACAATTGCCTTTGCTAACATGAGAATGGAAAGCTGTCTTTGGTGCTTCACAGTTTTAACTATGACAGAGCTTCAAAATGTTCATGCCTGTGGACGATCCGCATTTGTAAGACAGTGAAGCAGCAGAAGTAATTTGCCAGAAAGCAGGCATCACCCAAATTAGTATGAAGGCAGATTCACATAGAGTTGATCAAAGGAGAAGAAGCTGGGATATTCTGTGTGTGAATCTTAGATACAAATTTAAGGAGCAGAAATCTCAACAAGGAGAAAGAATGAGAGCTGAAAGAATGAATAATACCCAGCAAGCTTAAGAAACGGCTCCATCATTTTGGCCGATGATAGACTGACTCTGTGTGTATCAGACATTAGGCTGCTTTGTCCTAATGTCAACAGATTGTGTGTTCAGGCCAACTGTTGAAATAGAATGCAAAAAACTCACAAATATTTGAATTTAAATCACAGTGCTATATATTATTTAATGCTTCATAATTACTTACCAAAATCAGTAGATGTTGCTCAAAACTATCATCTATAATTGTATGTATTTACAGTAGGCCAAGGAGAATTCTGGCAAGGTAATAATTAAAACAATTTACAAAGAAAAACAACATTTAGAGCAATACGTCCTGAATGCTAACAAAAAGTGCTATAGGCAAATTTTATTTATAAACTTGTTGAAGTTGCCTAGAGGTATTCAGTGTTAAAATGTTTTCCTATTATTAAAAAAAAAAGTGAGTTAAATCCTTAGCACCAAAAAGAGAAAATTAAGTTAAAAAAAGTCACTCAGGTTTGAATCAAGACAAAGAAATACAATTTTCATGAAATATACACAATAATATATCAGATTAATTAATTCAGAGTAATGATGTTGAATGGCATATTAATAAGCATGTTACATATATATCAACCACCAAATCTAGCATAATATATAAGAAAAAAGCTCATGTTCTTTCTACTTATGTTAGTGAGAAAACACCATTATAAGCATTATATTACACTATCCTTAAATGTTTCCTTACAAAGCTAATAAAGTATTAAGAAGTCTAGAAATAAAAGACTTTTTATTTCTGAAATAGAAGCCTACAGAATGTTTAAGAAAATAATATATTTTAATAAAATAAGATACAATGATATCACTGAAGAAAATAATTAGCAAAATAATATGATATATTAAAAGATATTATATAAAGTACTAGCAAACTTTAAATTTAAATGAGTATGCATAAACTTACCCAGAAATAAATCAGTTTCTAAAAAATGAATTTGTTGATTTAAGTAAGAAGTAAGACACTGTACTCATGGATGTAAAACCATCTACAAAAGACTAATGTGGATGAAGGGTTGACAGCAAGATGGTATACAAGCCTGATGACATGATTTCAATCCTTGGAACACTCATAATCATAGAAAGAGAGGAAGAAGTTCATAAAAAAACTTGTTCTCTAAACTAAACCTACACCTTCACATAAGACTCCTTTCATCATACAACTCACAATAATAATAAATATTGTTTTAGAGAAAGATTGCTAATGATTGCTAAGTTAATTTGAAATTGAATACCATTGTACTATAAATAAAATTTTGTGTTTTGATTTGTAGCTAGAAATATTTAATGCAAAGATCTGGTTATAACAACAACAACAAAATAATTTTTAAAAAAAATCCTGGCATTCCCCACCATTATAGTAGCCATAAGTTTGACAACCTGCTCTTAGTGAATTTGTAGGGTATGGTGGTTTGAATGGGAAATGTTCTTCACAGGATCAGGTATTTGATCAGAATTGGCCCCTTACTGGGAGATCTTATTCCTATAGCCTTACCAGAGGTGGTGATTCCAGGACATATTCTTATATAGAAAGATTTGAAGTTAGAGTCAACAATTAAAAGAACATGTAGGGCCTAGAGAGGTGGCTTAACAGTTAAAAGCACTAGCTGCTCTTCCAGAGAACCTGGGTTTAATTTCCAGCACCCATATTTCTGTAGCTCCAACTCTAGGAGATCTGGCATCTTCACATAGACATACATAAAGACAAAATACTAATGTACATAAAAATAATAAATAAATCATGAGAGAGAGAGAGAGAGAGAGAGAGAGAGAGAGAGAGAGAGAATGTGTTGCATTTGTCTACTGAGTCTGAATTACCTTAATCAGTGTCCTAGTTCCATACATCCTCTTGTCATTTAATAATTTCTTTTTTCTTTAGAGATGAATAGAATTACATTGTGTATATGTGTCACATATTCATTATTCATTCATCAATTGAAAGACATTTAGGTTGTTTCCCTTCTCTATTCAATGTGTGAACAGAACAGCAATGACCCAAGTATCTGTGAAGTAGGAAGCTGACTACTTAGTGAATATGCCAAGTGGTAGTATAACTAGGTCAAATGCTTATTCTAAGGCTTATGAGAATTCTTTACGTTGATTTACATAGTGGTTGCACCAATAGGCAATTCCACCAGTAGTAAATGATTAAATGAAGATTGCCCTCTCCCCACCTCCTCTCTAGCATTTGCCCTCAGTTATTTTATTGATCTCAACCATTTGACTGTTTTTCATTTTATAATTTAATTTAATTTTACATATCAGCCATGGGTTCCCCTGTCCTCCCCCATCCCACCTGCACCCCTTCCTTTCCCCCAGCACACCCCCCAGTAACATCTCTTCCAGGGCAAAGAATCCCCTGGTGATTCAGCTCAAACTAGTAGATTCAGTCCAGGCAGGTCCAGTCCCCTCCTTCCAGGCTGAGCAAAGTGTCCCTGCATAAGCCCCAGGTTCCACATGCACTAAGGACAGGTCCAAGTCCCACTGCCTGGGTGCCTCCCAAACAGTTCAAGCTATTCAATTGTCTCACTTATCCAGAGGGCCTGATCCAGTTTGGGGCTCCACAGCTTTTGGTTCATAGTTCATGTGTTTCCATTTAGTTTGGCTATTTGTTTCTGTGTTTTTTCTAATCTTGGTGTCAACAATTCTCGCACATACAACCCATCCTCTTTCTCAACAATTGGACTCCTTGAGCTCCACCTGGGGCCTGGCCATGGATCTCTGCATCCACTTCCATCAGTCATTGGATGAGAGTTCTAGCATGACAGTTATGGTGTTTGGCCATCTGATCACCAGCCTAGGTGAGCACTAGGTCAGTTTGGGCATTCTCTTGACCATTTCCAGTAATCTACAGTGGAGGTATCTTTGTGGATATCTGGGGACCTCTCTAGCACTTTGCTTCTTCCTATTCTCATGTGGTCTTCATTTATCATGGTCTGTTATTCCTTGTTTTCCCTCTCTGTTCTTGATCCAGCTGGGATCTCCTGCTCACCTAAGCTCTCTTTCCCTCAAACCTTGCCCTTCATTACTCCCACTCCCATCACATTCATGTAGATCTCATCCATTTCTTTGTCATTGGGTGAATCCTGAGTCTTTCCTAGGGTCTCGTTTTCTAGGTAGCCTCCCTGGAGTTGCGTGTAGCAGTCTAATCATCTTTGTTTTACACCTAGTATCCTCCTATGTGTGAGTACACACCATGTTTGTCTTTCTGAGTCTGGGTTACCTCACTCAGGATGATTTTTTTCTAGATCCATCCATTTGCCTGCAAACCTCATGATGTCATTGTTTTTCTCTGCTGAGTAGTACTCCATTGTGTATAGGGACCATATTTTCTTTATCCATTCTTCAGTTGAAGGGCATCTAGGTTGTTTCCAGGTTCTGGCTATTACAAACAATGCTGATATGAACATAGCTGAGCAAATGCCCTTGTGGTATGATTGAGAATTCCTTGGGTATATACCCAAGAGTGATATAGCTGGGTCTTGGGGGAGATGGATTTCCAATTTTCTAAGGAAGCACCATATTGATTTCCACAGTGGCTTTACAAGCTTGCATTCCCACCTGCAGGGAGGAGAGTTCCCCTTGCTCCACATCCTCTCCAGCATAAGCTGTCTTCTGTGCTTTTGATCTTAGCCATTTTGACAGGTGTAAGGTGGTATTTCAGTGTTATTTTGATTTGCATTTTCAGATAATTAAGGATGTTGAGCAATTCCTGAAATGTCTTTCAGCCATTTGAGCTTCCTCTGTTGAGAATTTTCTGTTTAGTTCTGTAGCCCATTTCTTAACTGGACTGTTGGGCATTTTGATGTCTAATTTCTTGAGTTCTTTATATATTCTGGTTATCAGCCCTCTGTCAGATGTGGGGTTGGTGAAGAGAAATGGATGAGATCTACATGAACAATCCGGATGTGAGTGGGGGTAATGAAGGGCAAGGTTCGAGGGAAAGGGAGCTTAGGGGAGCAGGAGATCCCAGCTGGATCAAGATCAGAAAGGGAAAACAAGGAATAACAGACCATGATAAATGAAGACCACATGAGAATAGGAAGAAGCAAAGTGCCAGAGAGGTCCCCAGAAATCCACAAAGATACCTCCACTGTAGACTACTGGAAATGGTCAAGAGAAAGCCCAAACTGACCTAGTCTGGTGATCAGATGACCAAACACCATAACTGTCATGCTAGAACTCTCATCCAATGACTGATGGAAGTGGATGCAGAGATCCATGGCCAGGCCCCAGGTGGAGCTCAAGGAGTCCAATTGTTGAGAAAGAGGATGGGTTGTATGTGCGAGAATTGTTGACACCAAGATTGGAAAAAACACAGGAACAAATAGCCAAACTAAATGGAAACACATGAACTATGAACCAAAAGCTGTGGAGCCCCCAGCTGGATCAGGCCCTCTGGATAGGTGAGACAATTGAATAGCTGGAACTGTTTGGGAGGCACCCAGGCAGTGGGACCTGGACCTGTCCTTAGTGCATGTGGAACCTGGGGCTTATGCAGGGACACTTTCCTTAGCCTGGGAGGAGATAACTGGACTGAATCTACCAGGTTGAGCTGAATTCCCAGAGGAGTCTTTGCCCTGGAGGAAATGGGAATGGGGGGCTGGTAGGAAGGTGAGGGCAGGAGGGGGGATGGGGGAGGACAGGGGAACCCATGGCTGATATGTAAGATTAAATTAAATTAAAAAAAATAATTTTAAAAGAAAGAAGAAGAAAAGTCTAATTTTAGTGGTTTCCTCTACCAATTTCCTCTTTGGTGGATTTTGCTATTTTACTTATCTATAAACCTGTTGTCAAACTGATGTTATTTATGTTCTAGATTTTTATAGGTATTTCCCCTTTTATATGTAGGTATATGATCTAGAGTGATAATCTTCAGATTTGTTGTTTTTGCATATGGATGCCCAGTTGAAAGCATTTGCTGAATAGATCCATTTCTCCTTAGAACACTTTGCTTGCATTTGTGTGGGGTTATTTTCTCAGTTCTCCCTTCTGTTCCTTGATCTCTTCATTGATTCTTTCAGAAATACCATACTAGCTGTCTAGTTTCATAGTATACATTTCATGTAAGTACCTAATTTTCAATATTGTGTTGTTTATTTTGTTCTTTGGTCCTCCTATAAACTTCCAAGGGTGTCTAAAATTTCTTGTGATTGGAGTTCAAATTGGAACCACCACTTGGAAAGGCAGCTTGTCAGTTTCATAAACAGAGAAGTGTATATTTAACACACCCCCTAACACTCACTCTTCTAGGTATTTTACAGTTACACCTAAAACTCAAAATCTGCACACAAATATTTAGAACAGCATTATTTATAATTACTAAATTTTGAAAGCACCTTCATGTTATTTAACTATCATAGTCATGAGCAGACAGTGACACACACATTCATCAGAATATTATTCATTGACAACAAAAAATGATTTATCAGGCCACAAAATACCAAGATATCTTAAATGTATATTTTAATTTAAAAAATCTGAAATGTTTATAATCTATTTGAATCTAAACATGTGTTGTTATAGAAAGGGAAAAAAATAAAGAGACTTGGAGAAAAAACAAACAAACAAACATACTTGCCAGAAGTTTGTAGTTGTAGGATGAGAAACAGATAAAAATGAAATGAAGGTCCTAGCATTTTTAGGACACCGAAAACATTCCTGTGATATTATAATCATGGGCCCATAATATCATGCTTTTACCACACCTCCAAAGAGCTCAACACAGAGTTGGTACCAATGTAAATAATCTGGACTTAGTCTCTAATGTTAGATAATCAGTTGTATCAAATATATCCTATTAATATTCTGTTATAAGTAGGAAACTGTGGGTCTGTGTAAATATATGGGACATTGATGAATTTTCTCCTCAATTTTTCTATAAACCAAAGAGCCTCCCTGATTAACTGGTTATAAAAATAAAAATGTAGTTTGGAGCAAAGTCCAGGAATGAAATTTGGAGTAGTAATATAAACAATGCTACTAAATATGCAAATTAAGATGAAGATAACAGGTCCTGAGAGTAACCAGGAGAAGGTCAAGATGTAGCATCAATGTTATTGAGGAGAGTAAACTAGTTCAGTCATTGTAGATAATATTATGAAGGCTCCTCAAGATGGAGAGCATGCTAGGAAATCACCTTTTGTACGTGATATAGCTGCAGCACTCACAGACACATTTAGCAGTAGTTTTCTGAACAGTACTTGTCCAAGATCAAGCCAATTAAAATTCCAGCATGGAGTCAGGAGAGGATGAGAATGCCTTACCCCTTAGCTGAAAAGTCGGGTTTCTGAGGAGTGGAAGACAGAATTATCTCTCTGTGGGAGTGTGGCCACGGGTAGGTTGACTATGTGGCATTGGATGGTCACGCTCATACAGGCAGCAGTAAGGGGACTCAGCGTGTAATAAAGAAAAGAGTACGAACAAGAACAAGGAGGGGGTATATGAGAAGATTTGGAAGGAGAAAGGGGAAAGAAGAAATTTTATAATCATATTAAAATCTTAAAAATTAAATGAAGAAGGGAAACCCAGGCAGGGTGGCACAGGTCTTTAATCCCAGAAATTGCAAGACAGAGACAGGCAGATCTGTGAGATCAGGGACAGCCTGGTCTACAGAGTGAGTTCCAGGACAGTCAGGGCTACACAGAGAAACCCTGCTTTGAAAAACAAAACAAAACAAAACAAAACAATCAAGCAAAAAAAAAAAAGGCAGGGGGGGATATGGATGACAAGGAGAATATGAAGTTGGAAGGGGACATGTTGGATGGGTAGTGAAGGGAGCTGAATAGGGGAGAATGCAGTCTAAGTGCAATGTGTCCATGTAGGAAATAAAAGAACAAGAAATGAAACTAGCATTTGATTCATTAATCCATTAGTAGACATTTAGCCACAGAAATTGATATCAGCATGTCAAAGAAACCTGCACTTCTCTATTTATTGCATCATTATTTGCAATAACCAAAAGAAACATAAAAACTTGTTACCGTCAGCTGATAAGTGGATAAAATAAGATGTAGTCAGAAAATGTGATACACATATACATTTACACACATGCACATACAAACACATACACACACTCTCTCTCATTCATTCACTCCCTTACACACACACCCCTCCAAGCATCTGACTGCTATTTAGACATGAAAACAAATAGAATACTGTCATTAGTATATGAACAGAAGTGGCAATCATGATGGTAAGTAAACCAGGCAGGGCACAGAAAGATAATTAATACATTGTTCACAAGTGCAATCTGAAATAGTTATACTATAAAAATTAAGATTAAAAATAATTGATGGTAGACTCTAGGAAGAGTTGTGAGGTGAAGGCATTAAGAGAGGCATTGGTTTCAATTTAAGTTTCAGTCAGATGGGATAGAGATTACAGGAGTGTTATTCAGTAGAAGGGCTGTGAGAATGGAGACATACAGTGTGCTTCAAAACACTTTTTTAAAAAGGGAAATTGCATATTTCATCCAAAAATAATAAATATTTGAGAAAATAAATGTTTTTCTTGATATAAATATTACATACTTATATAGAAGAATTCCATATGCCCCATCCCCATGAACATCATAATTTCTAAGTTTAGTTTCCTGCTAAACTACTTATTTACATAATCTAAAATATTCATTATATATGTCACCTTTTGGTCTTAAATTGTTTTGCTAATACTATAAGGGAGTCTCTTCTAATTACAAATGAATTTCAAAAGCAGTAAGCACAAACATGCACACACACACACACACACACATACATACACACACATACATACACACACACATACACACACACACACACACACACACACACACACACACACAAATAAAATACTAGAGCAAAAATGTCCAGTGAGGAGATTTTAAATTCCTCTTAGAATGTGGTGATATGAGCAGAGGTAATGAGACCACTTTTTAATGAATAAAAAAAAGCAGTCATTGTCAAAGAGCAAGCACTAAGCATTTCCCAAATGTTGGACAGTTTGATTTTGAATACACCGGCTTTGGAAGGGAACTGACTTCGAAATGAAAGCATAAACTCCTTTCACATCAGAGTCTTCAATTGTGTGCCTGAAAATATTTTGATCCCTTTGTGTAAGTGCTATGGCATATCATCGCCTCTAACTACATGCTTACCACAGTGTTTGAAAATTGAGCTGGCAATTTACATAGCGTACCACAAGTGAAGCAAAGTGGGAGAATATTAAATGGATATGCAAATTGATTCATGAATATGAATAGCATCCCAAGTTACAGATACTGTCATAACATCACGGAACTTAAAATGGGATTTTATTACAAAAGCTGAAGTTCTGTAGAATATAGTATAGCAAGGATGACTGACAATCCTAATGTATAGGTACCTAGAATCTAGTTTTGTGAGACATTTTTATTCTCCTCAAAATGAGAACATAAAGTGTGTGATACACCATACCAGAGCTATAAGAGCTACAATTTCAAATACTTATTTGGTATGAGCAAAATTCCTTAATGTCATCACATCATCTGCATTTTCTAAAGCACCATGATAGCAACATATCCTGGGTTCTGAGACAGTGAAAGGAAAATAGGTCAAGTGCTGGGGCATTGATTTACATATGCGTAAACTGAAGCTTACATGATATTATTTTCCCATTCAAAATTTGCGTTTGTTTATGTATATGTGTGTGTGTGTGTATACACACTCATGTATGTAAGTGTTGTATGATGAGGAACTTGCTAGAGTCAGAAGACAGCTAGCAGGAGTCTGGATTCTCCTTCAATGGTGGCTCTGGAGATGGAATTCAGATCTTCAAGTTTGGTAAGTTAGTGCCCCTGCTGAGTCATCACATCAACACTCAGTAATTTTTAGAATGTCATTTCATCTGATCCTTGGCTGGATTCTAGGTTTGTTGACTACCATTTAGGACCTTGAACATCATTTGTCTTTCTGACAATATCCTAGAGATTAAATTAGTGGTTGTCTTTCTTCCTACACAAGAATGTCTACCATATCATTACTAAGAAAACAGATACGTTGGAGTCCCCAGATCAGCTCCTTTCTCCAGGGGAAATGCAGGCATCCTTGACACATCAGGGTCCCTTAAGAATGGGAGAAAGTGAGTTGTAATCACACAGCTGAATGAAGAACATATGGAAGGAGGAGCTGTAGTAGTTCCGGTACACTCTATGGAGAACTGATGCCAGTCCCAGCTTACCATTGTGAGCAGGTTTAAGCAACATATGATTATGCATAGCTACAGAAACTTTAGCTATCATGGAAACATGTGGTTACCTCAGCTTCTCTCTTCCCTTCACAAAACATACGTTAGCAACCAATAGAGGACAAGACCATTAGACATCAGACCATTAGACAACAAATGGGAGAAACTTCAGTCTCTGATCCCATCCAATTCCAATTAACATGTGAGAATGGTTGCAAGCATGTACACCAACTATTGTCTTAGACAACCCTCAGCCTACACTGTAACTGTATAAAGCCTAGAGTTCTTTCCTTTCTTATCACAATCTCTGTGCCCTTCCTACTCTCTTTATTGGAAACACTATATGAGATGAAAACCATCTCTCTGTTTCCTATAAAGCTGGAACACAAAATCCTGCTACTCATGAAGAATCAACCCCACCACAGACACAGTGGTGAACCTTGGATGTCCCTGTGTGTCAATGTATTAGTCTCTTCCATGGAACAACTGCTGCGTTCCTCCTAAACATACCTCCGCCTTATATTTTGTAAAGGAAATGTATTGAGGGACTTCCTATTAAAAGCCACATCAGTCTTCCCACAGTCTACAAGGAAAATGTCTGAAAGTTTGCCTGGAAGTCAGGGATTTTCAGCACATATCCTTTCTCAGCTTCTACATTTTCAACCCCATTAGGCCTTTAGTGGTCTGCCTCCACTCTTCTGAACTTCTTGCAATTCCAGAAGCAAAATAGCCTTTTAAAAAGGTGACAGATAATTATACACATTCACTGTATAGAATATAACATGCTGTAGTATTTATACACTGTGGACTCCTTACATCAATGTAATTAATAAATGCATTACCTCCCATAGTTAACCATTGTGTGGTTCAATAGCTTTAAGACTGCTTGTTTCCTGGTCTTTCTTTCTGCCTCTAATAGGATTGCCCTTTTGTTCCCAGCTCACCAAGGAATGTTGTACTTATGTTTGAAACTCAGTGCAGTTGTCACGTTGTGTGGAAAGCCTTTCACGTCTCCCTTCTTTGTGCTGGAGCTGTCCTTTGTATATAATTCTATTATTGCACCTTTTAAATGGTATTACCATTATTTGTTCTTGTGTCTAAACATGCCTGACTTCATCTAGATGGTCTCTCTGGAAACAGTAAAATAGAGAGACACTTGAGTTCATAGCATCCTGGGCAGTTATTTTAATGAGAAGACTTTTAAAATACACATGAAAAAAATTACTTAATGTCAAACTGTCTATGTTGGCAGGAATTGTGAAAGATGTTAGATAATGTCACTTCTGCATTTGAGCCTACCCTAGTCTCTGAAGGGAAAAGGATCAGATGTAAGAAAATGACTAAACAGGTTATGTTAACAGGGTCTGCTTGAAAAGCAAAACTGCATCACATAGGACTTGAGAATATTTGAAGACAAGACAACATTAAACCTTGCATCATTATATATGTGTGTTAATACAAAGTATTTTCTCAGCATGTATCATATACATTTTCCACAAAGCATGAGAATTCTAGAAGTCTATAATCAACCGGAATGCAACAGAGAGAACTAAAATACACATGAAGACGAAATGTCCCAAGTCTCCACCATAGGTCCGATTTTGATAAACTTACTGTTTTCACAAATACATTTCTAAGTGTTGTGAGACACCAGTTTAATCTCTCTGATGAAACTTTGGGAGCATAGTGCTACTGAATATTTATCCCTCTATTCTATGTGTACTGTGCCTTACACATGTAAGGATGAGAATTTTTCACCTTCCCCAAAGGAGTAGTTTTGCCACCCCTGGGAAAGCAAACTTCAAAAATACCATTTCCAGCAATGTTGACTAGACATGGAAACAATGGAAACTTTTACTTTCATTACTCTAATTTGTGTTATTTCAAAATAAGACACAGTGAAATGTGACTAAGACCAGTGTACTGTAGAGCAGTCATCCCCCAGGGGCCTCTCACTTCCCTTGAGAGTCAATCCAAGCTGCTTTTCTATGTAAGTTAAAATTTCTCACAACATTGTCCAAGTTGGTAATCAGGCTCTCAGTCCCACTTCTAAGGAAGATCAGTTCAGCATTTTCTCAGGTTATATATTCCACACTAGAATATTAATTCATATCTTCAGTCTGGAAGCTAGTTATTTTTCCTAGTTTCTCAAGTAGGGAAATGGGGCAAGACAGGATTGAAAACTATCTCAATAAAAGATAAAGGAATATATCCATGCGAAATTTTTACACAATGTATACAGACTCAGAAGGTCTCAGTCTTTCTAATCCAATAAATTCTTATAGATTTCCCCAGAGCTATAGGAATCTCAACCAATTCTCATTATTGGCAGTCAAAATTAATAGAAACAAAACAAATAGATCTACATTTGTTACATGATATATGGAAACTGTGAGTCACTCAAAACTACATATGTATTGTGAAACACTTGTTTGCCTATAAACAACACTGACCAGCATGGCATGGTAACCCTAAGAGCGTAGCAGTGGCAAATGTACTTTGATAATAACCAACAGCACACAAATTGACCTAAAGATCTGCTCAACAAGAGTGATAATTTTTCTGGTACTGGAAACCTGGCCAAGTACCCATGGAAGTCATGGATCTCAGAGGAGATACTACAAACACCACTTTAGTAAACCAGCATAATCCCTCACTAAATACATTATAAATATGTGTCCTTATACCACACAGACAAGTGTAGTTCTTTTTTTCATATATATGTTATATGAGCAAGAGATATCGAAACCATGATTTGAAAAAGTACAGAGACAACTAGCCAAACTAGTGGAAATATATGAACTGTGGACCAATAGCTGAGGAGCCCCCATGGTACTGGACTAGGCCCTCTGGACAAGTGTCGTTCTTATGCCTCCTCAAGAAAAATTCTCTCTCCAACAGATGAAGACCACTATGGAAACCCGCAGCCTATCACAAAGCCCAGTCACACTGAATATCTACAACATAACATCCACACAGGCTCAAGGAACATTGTAGAAGACGAAGCAGAAAGATTGTAAGAACCAGGAGATCGGGGAGTTTGCTGTGAAATTGTGTCTCCTAGTAATTTCTGAAGCTATACTCTTATAGTGACACCAAAATGACAGCACAGCTGTGAGCTAAACAAGGAAGTACCATAGACACAGCAAAGCACTCAAGGGAAATTTAATGAGAGTTACACCTTACACAAAGAACTATAGACATCTAAGGGATGCTGAAAGTTGAAGAGATAGACTTCTCTAGGGAAGAACACACCAAGTGGTTATCTACTGCTGAATGGTCAGCCTTGAACACATAGATACAAATATCACTATCCAGACTGAGCAGAGGTTATTTACATACTTAGAAATATATATTTATATATTATCTAACAACAATTAATGAAAAAATAAGCCATGAATTTTAAAGAGAACAAGAGGGGGTATATGGGGAAGCTGGAGAGAGGACAAGGAAAGGACAGATAATGTGATTATATTATAATCTCAATAAATATGTTTTCACAGTCCATGGACCATGCAAAAATGATACTAAAATGTTTAAAATAATAGCCAAAATAATGAGTTTGAAGTTCAATTTAAAGTTGTTTAAAATGTTTCTTCATTCAGAAAACATAATTCTAATCACAAGGAGATTATATTTTATTGCCAGCCTCCAGTTCCTCTTCTTTTTACCCCTTTTTGACTATGCTTAATTTAAGTTATCATCCCTGTATATTGAGGCCAAAGATGATTGTCTTTCTGAATCACACTTTTACCACAACAATTTCAACATTACTTTTATATCTAAATTATGGTGTCTACATATAGCTCTAGAACTTGAAAAACATGATTGCTCACAATCTGGGCTGAAGATCATCTGCTGCTGCTTAGTACCTGTTCTTCACTTGTTTGTTCAACCATATCTTCAAATCCTTTTTATTTGTTGGGCCACTTAGACAAAGCTAGGAATTTGTAGCAATAGTAGCAGGGCCTGAAAATGAAAAGATCAATTTCTTCAAATATTAATAGCATGTATCTTTGACAATGACTAGACAAATACCTATGAGATTTCTCTCAAGTCTGTGGTTCAGCCCTAATATCCCAAATGAACTTTAATGTGATTTTCATGGTAAATATATAATTTGCTTTGTAAAAAAAAATCTTTCACTGAGCTGCATGGAGAAATACTGCAAAGTTGAGAAGCCCATTCCTAGTGGACAGATCTACAAAACACTCTCACACCTAAGACTCAGGGAACATGGTGGAGAGAGTGGGCAGAAAAATTGTAAGAGCAGAGGACCGGGGAGATTTCTGGGAGATTTGTCTCCTAGGAATGTCAGAAGTTGTACCTATAAAGTTGTACCAACACAGCTGCCCAAATGAGCTGAACAATAACAAGAATACTATGTCAGAGTGGACAGGGTAAAACCCATGAAGACTGACCCCTACATAAAGAACTGCAGGCAAGTAAGGAATGCTCCATGTAGAAGAAGTAGCCTTCCCTAGAAAAGAACATAGTAATTAGTTAGTTATCCAATGCCCAATGGCCAGCCCTGAAAATATGCATACAATTAACATTATAAGGACTGGGCAGGTTATATTTAGGATTATATATGTATATATTATATGTATATATTTGTATTAATATGTATATATTTGTATTGCATGCATATATTTGTATTAATATGTATATATTTATATTAATATGTATATTTTTATACAGGGATGCATATACATGCAACAATAATGAAAGAGGCCATGAATTAGAAGGAGAGTAGAGAGGGACATATAGGAGCATTTGGAGGGAGGAAAGGGAAGAGAGAGATTTTTTAAAATGATACTACATCCCCTCATTCTAAAAAGTGAAAAACAAACAATAAATTAGAGGAATATTTAAAGCTGGTGAGTGTGTGTGTGCATGTGCATGTACATGCATATGTGTTGTGTGTCTGCATTGTGTATGTGTTTGTTGTCTGTGTATTGTGCGTCCTATGTGTGTGTATTGTGTGTGTATGCTGTATATATGTGTATAGTGTGTGTGCATGTGTGTGTGTGTGTGTGTGTGTGTGTGTCTGTGTGTCTGTCTGTCTGTCTGTCTGTGTAAACCTGACATCATACTCAGTGGTGGACCCCAGAGATCATCCTCTCTTAGCTTCACAGTGCTGTGATTACAGGCATGTATCATCATACCATGTTGATCTACACTGGAGATACAAACACAGATGGCAGGTGTTTATCAACTGAGTCATCTCCAAGTTCCTTTAAAACTGATACTTAAACCATGGAAGAAGGCTATTTTCATATTATGGGAAAGAAAACAAGCTGTGACTAGCAGGTGAGGGTGTTGGGTAAAGCGCTCCTCAGAGGCAGCCATTCTTGAGAGAGAGCTGAAGGGGGCAGTCCATCCTGAGGAAGAATCTTTGTAGAACATTATCTTCTATGGATCTCAGGCATGGAGTCAGGATTTTAAAATTATTCACAGGATGACACTTAGCCTTGGGTAGAAAGTAAGATATAAAGAAGTTGCCAAAGTGACCAGGGGAGGAAAGTCACCTTTTAACCCACACAATAAACTGCAGTCTGAAGAAGACTAGTGTGTTTACTTATTGACACTGGGGACCTTGCCAAGGCAAGCAAGGACAGATGGTCACTAAAATATGAAAAAAAAAAATGTGTTAAAATACCACTTGGATCAGCCTGAGGCTGGCTCCAGTTTAAATCAAGCTCCATTCAAAATTCCATTTGAACTGTGTTTTCTCCAATATCTTACTGCTTATTAAATTTCAAAGTCCCAGACGAGCCAGGAGAGACATGCTCCATAGTTCTCACTGCTGACAAAGATTAGCCCAGCTCAGAATTCATGTACATCTCAGCAACAACCTCAGAAATTCAGAAGATACCCCTGAAATCCGCATTCACAAAGATAGAAGAGTCTGCTAGTTAGGTGATAAAGCCTTGACCTTGTTTAAAGCAGAGTTCTAATCATGTGTGGTCTGACTTTGAAGGTCCAAGGTACATGTGGATTGCAAACAAAAGAAGTCTTTCTGTTTTAATCCTTGAATCTGTGAAAGCTAAGAAAACCACAGGGCAGCAAATGATGATTTAATCTTTCCTAGGAAGGCAAAAGAAAAAAACAGTGTAAGGCTCCTCAATGCCCTTCCATCCCCCAAGTGAAGGTAGACACCAGAAAGGCCCCACAGGATAAATAATGAGGAATCACAGTGATAAGCCATTTTATCAAACATATTAGCACAACAGTTTGGTCATGAATCATGTCTTTGGGCTTTCATCCCAGAACATGTTCATATTTGGGCTCACTGGAATTTCCCTAAGGTCTCATATTGGTAAATGATAATGTAAAAATCATTGAATTATACTGTGTACATCTTGATTACATGGAAAATCACTTAACACTGTATGGAATGTGGTGGTATTGTGTTCCCCAAAATACTGTGCACCCTAATAAATTTATCTGGGGTCAGAGAACAGACAGCCACTAGATACAGAGTCAAAAATGGTGGATAGAAAATGGGTCACAGCAAGCCATAGCAGAAGCTGGGCAGTGGTGGTGCATTCCTTTAATCCCAGCACTTGGGAGGCAGAGCTAGGCAGATCTCTGTGTGTTCAAGGATACAGCCAGCATGGAGACACATGCCTTTAATCCCAGAAAGTGACCCTTTAATCCCAGGGAGTGGGGGCTGAAAGAGAAAGATTATATAAGGCATGAAGACCAGAAACTAGAAGCATTTGGCTGGTGAAGCATTTGGCTGGTGAAGCAGTCAGGCTTTTGTGCAGCAGTTCAGATGAGTTCCATTTGGATAAGAACTCAGAAGCTTCTAGTCTGAGGAAACAAAATCAGCTGAGGAACTGGCAAGGTGAGGTAGCTGTGGCTTGCTCTGTCTCTCTGATCTACCAGCATTCACCCAATAACTGGCCTCGGGTTTGATTGTATTAAGTACCTTTAAGATTCCTGCTACAGTATGGAAAGAAGGTCAGACTTGAAAATTATAATCAAAGAGAAATAAGTAATATCTAGCTATCTTCACCAACACTGCTTCCTAATTTCTATGAAACTCAGCAACAAAACCAGTGGCCAAACAGATACAAATGGTCATTCTTTGTTTATGTAAGGGGAAATCTGTCAAAGTTCCCCTTAAGTTCTGTCATTTTGTTTGATGCTTCTTGGTTACAATCATATAGATAGGGAGTCTGCAAATCAAATCAGTCCAAGCCAGGTATATATCTGGAAAACATCCAGACCTCAAAGCGATAAGTGATTCCATGGAGATTACAGGTTTTATGAGGGAGACCATGAAATGGGGCATGATTGTAGACCACATAAAATACACAAAAATATTTCAAGTTATGAGCTGCAAATTCCTGAAAATAACCTACTGTATATCACCGTTTCCCCTTTCCTTGGTCAACTTAATAAATTTAGGTGGAAAATATTATTTAACAGTGCAGCAGATATTTTCCATCATAAGCATTATGAGCCTAGAAAAATAAGAAAAGTACAAACAGAAAAGAAAATTCCATAGTACTACCTCCCATAATAAATACTCTTAATCTCCTTGTGTTTTTCTACTTAAAATTCTTACCTTTGATATTTTCTTTCTTTTTTTTTTTTTTGCATGATTGTAATCACACTGAACCTACAAGGTTCTTTTTGTTTGCTTGTTTTTGTTTTCCTACCACCAAAATATTCTTTCATTTTCATATTTTGAACAGAGTCTCATAAAGGCCTGAGCAATGCTCAGATTCATGATATAGCCAAGGGTGGCCTGAAACTCTTTATCTTTTTGCTTCTATCTTCCAATTGCTGAGATTATAGATGTATACTACCACACCTGTTTAAAATATTCTTTTTTTCTAATTTAACTCTTTTATTGATTCTTTGTGAATTGCCAATCATATATCTTGAGCCTATTCATCTCCATGTCCCTTAGCATCTGCCCTCTGCCCTTGGAAACTTCACCCCCTCCCAAGAAAAAACAAAATAAAATTTAAAAGTAAAGAAAAAAGAAATGAAAATAAAATTCTCATTGTGGAAGGTATAGTGTGACACAGTGAGTCACACAGTATACCCTTTTGTCCATACATCTTTCCTTACAAGCATCCATTGCAGTGAGACATTGGTCTGGTTTAAGACCTCTGATTTTGGTTACACGGTAGAAACTGGGTTCTCACTTAGGCTCCTCTTGGATGTCCTGTTGTTGTCCTGTGTCATGGAGATCCTGCAGATTTAGATCTGCAGGACTGGTCCTTTCACATGCTCCAGCAGGTCATAGATGAAGTGGATGTTTGGATGGGCCAATTCCCAAGTTCTAGGACTAGATAGTTACTGAGTTGGTCAGCCCACCAGCTCCTCCTCATCCCTACCAACAGGAAAAACTCTCCAGCACCAACCTAGCTTGCTTAACTTATATAGTAAGCAGCAACAGGCAGGGAGATCCTCCTGCATTCATGCCCTCTGGCTGGCTCATCCAAACCAATACAATTAGGGCCAGCTCTACTGTGTTGCCCAGTAGAGGTGTAGGGGCCACTTTCCTGAGTGCTGCAGTTGGCTAGAGGCAGGTCAAGCTCTCACATTCTTGTGACCTCAAGGCCAGCTTGCCCACCTGCCCAGGCTACATGGTGTTGGGGAGGAGGGTCCTCTTTCCCTCACTCTGCTCCTTCACACTTAAATTCTATGGACAAGCTCGCCTGCATCCCAGCCAGCAGGGTCAACTCTACTGTGCTGCCAGAGGCAAGGTGCAGGACCTGTTCTCCCAAGTGCAGTAGCCAACGAGGGAAGGGACCAGTTCTTTCACTCATATGACCCAGGGGCCAGCTCTCCTGCCTGTTGCAGGGGTGAGGGGCGAAAAGGTGGTATCTCTCTCATGGCTGTTGAGCAATGGGGCCAGTTTTCCATGTTCATGCTCTCAGGGACAGCTCACCTGAACCCCCACCAACAGGGTCAGCTTTGTCATTCTTGCCAGGTGAGGTGAAGGACATGCTTTCTGAAGTGATGCAGTTCATGAGGGGAAGGACCAGTTCTCCATAATGTTGCAGCCAGTTAAGCACAGGGTTAATTCTGTGCAGCCCTATGCTCTTGGCCTTCATGCTAAACAGAACTATGGACATCAACAGAGAGCACAGCTGTGGCAAGGCCCAGACATGGTCCTTGGCAGCAACCTGGGCCTGGACATCTCCATGGCAAGCAAGCCACTCACCTCAGCCCACCCTTCACTACCTTCACCTCTTCAGATCTCCCTCTCTCCACAGGACATGAGCCATTCTGTCTCTCTGTCTCTCCCATACCCCACCATATATTTGCTTGCCAAAATAGTGCCCAGCCATCCATGTTTTCTCTTCCCCACATGGATGGATAGCCCCAGGCAGGCATGTGTGTCTTCTTCTTCTGTTCAGTCTTAATTTTTTGACTAGTTAACAGTCATTTGTTGACTTTAAAATGAGTGTATTATGAAAATGATCTTAAAGACAAATATTATTGGCAGATGATACATTATTTTTTTCAAGTTAGACAAAAATAAAAACTTCAACATTTTGAAGCAGATTAGAAGATGTAGAAAGTAATTCCATAGTAATAAAAATGCACCTCATGGGGCTGTAGAAATGGCTGTGTTTAGGAGCACTTGTTGATCTTGCAGAAGACCCTAGTTCAGTTATGAGCACCCACATAATGGCAAACAATCATCCATAACTACAGTTCCAGGAAATCCAATGCCCTCCTCTGACTTCTGCAATCTCCAGGCATTATTTGCATGGTGCACATACATGCAGGCAAAACACTCAAACACTTTTTTATGTGTTTGATAAATAAATCTGTGTGTTTGATAAATAAACAATTCTAAAATGACATTTTAAAAATGCACCTTGTCTGTCTGTACTGCCATGAAATTTTTATGAAAAAGGGTAAGAAAAAGAAGTGAAGAACAAATATTCTTCCAGCACAGTAATTTACTTTGGTAAGTGACAAATAAGCCAGGTATTGGTTGCTTTCTGAAATGTTATATATATATATGCCAATTGCAGCATACTTAGGATTTAAAGACAGTACCATAAAAAAATGTATTTCTAGAATCAAAGGAAAGTTTCAAAGGAATCTACAATCCACAGAGATCATCTAAAAACATGAATACCTAGAATTATTGCAGTTAGAAAGTAAAGGAAGGCATGCTAATTCTTCTAACTAAAACATGCCCAGCCAACTTTGCTTCTTTAATCAGACATTATCTTCAAATAATCTTGCAATATATGAGCATGTTCTTCTGTTTCATTCACATATCTTAATTTAAAATATCATTCATTAAATTTCTTCTTGACACTTCAGTACCTTTAATCTGTCGTTCATTTTCACACCCTCCACAAATTTCAACTATGCTCTGAACTTCCCTTCCTTTACTTTCTCTGCCTTAACAATTCCAATTAGGATAAAATCTCTCACCATTTACAGAAAGCCTCTAACACTAGAAATGGCACTATTGTCTCACAACATTGCCAAATCCAAGGATCAATTTTTATATACTCTATCAGGAAACTGCACCAGTAACTGTTAAAAACTGTGTGAGTACAAAAGTACTGGTAGCTTCTTAGCTGACTGCAATGTTTTCTTGTTTGAGCTTTAGGTTTATGTGTTTGGTTGGTTTGGTTTGTTTGGTTTGGTTTGGTTTTTAAAGCACTCTATTCTATGATCTCTCTCTTCCTTGAAAAGTACATTCAATGAGAGACTAGGGATTATATAAACTCCTTGGTAGGCTGACAAGGAGAGAGGTCCATGGATAAGTAAGCAAGGTGGAGAATTTCCAAGATGGCCAACTTCTTCCTTGCCCTCTTTACTAGAGACAAAAACCTGGTAGCTTAAAACAAAGGCCTTATATGCTTCTGGCTCTAACAAGCAGGTTCCTTCTGATGGGTTGGTTCAACAATTTCAAGGCCTGCTCTGGACATGGCTCAGGAACAGTTTTTGGCCAATCAAGAATCCTAGTTTTCTTCAAACTGACCAAACATGAATTAGGAAAGGAAAACTCTTCAGAGGCTTTAAAACCACCAGCCCTCAAGCCTGGATATTTTGGTTCTTAGTATCCTCCCCCACTGCAGCACACATGCACTGTGTTAATCCCAAAGATGTCAGAAGAAAGACGATTTGCCTAAATCATCATGGCCAAATTAATTACAGCAAGCAATTAACTAACACAAGCATTTTTTTTTCCTGTACATGGGCTTTTTCTCTCTAAGACAGGGTTGAAGAGGTCAGCATTAGACATGGAGAAGATATAGTTTTTATAACTCAGGGGTAGGAAGTTTCCAAATAAGGGATTTGGCAGGGAGATGGGTAGGGTTACAGAAGCAGAATATAAGCATAATAGTTTTTTATGGCAACCTTTTGAAACAGACATAATTGTAAGGTGGTCATAAGGTAGTCATAATAACAAGTGGTCATAACAGCAGGTAATCATAACAAGGTAGTCATAATAACATTCAATTCCACAATTCTTCAGAAGGCAGCTTCTGAATGTCTATGTGAGACAGTCACTGTCTTCTTCAATTAACCTCACAACTGCTTTCTGCATCTATCCCCTAAGCCATGTTGAATTTCACACACAAATATAAATGTACACATACACACAAACATCATAACATAGATCACTAATTTTGATTGACTATCTGAATCTAAAGTTTCTAGGTCACACAGAATATTTCTACAAACGCTTCAAAGTTGCTTTAATCTCATAGGGATTTTATCTTTTGAAACATGATCTTTCTCACATTTGGTGCTTAAATTCTTCTTAATGTGGCTCAGGATTAGAGTCCTTATTTAAAGTTTATTAATTATTTCCACATTCTTTTGCTTTTAACTTCTTGAATAACTGTTTCATGTTTGTCTTGTATTAAGCTTTGAGTTTGGTTTTGCTTTACAAGCAAATTTAAGAATCTATTCTATTAAGTTCATTCTAATTACATATACTCATAGGACTAAAGTATAAATTCTCAACTCTTTCATATCATATGCTGGACATTTTCTGCAGGTTTGTTTTTTTTATTAAAAATAGATTCTATTTTCATATAATATATATTTTTATTGAAATAAATTTTATACCATATATCCTGATTACAGTTTTCTACTCCTCTACTTCTCCAAGTTCCTCCCTATTTTCCCTCCAAAATGGATCAATCCTGGAAAAAAACAAGTAGGCATCTAAGGGATAATAAGGAAGTAAAAGATAGCACAGTAATAAACAGATTAAGGAAAAAAACAAATAAACATTAGAAAAAGAGACTTCCTAGAAATGAAACAAAAAACAGAATAGACACAGAGACACACTCATTTGCACACTCAGGAGTCCCATAAAAACAAAAAACAGAAACCATAACACACCACGGACACACACACACACACACACACACACACACACACAGAGAGAGAGAGAGAGAGAGAGAGAACCTGTAGAGTAAAAAAATACAAATAAATTTTTTAAGATAAAATTTTAAAAAATAAAGAAGGAAAATATCCTTGGCATGATATTATGAAACAAGAAATGTCACAAATATCATTGAGTTATTTTTGGTTGACCATCTAAGAGTTTATTTTCTGAATAAGACCCTCTAGGAGAAAACTGAATTTTAATTTTCTACTGGTTATAAGTTGGAAATAATTTCTGGCTTAGAGATGGGGGCATATATTCACTGTTCCACTCAGCTTTATGACCCAACTGGTACATACCCATGCAGGAACTGTGTATGCTGCCTCAGTATCAGTGATTTCACATGTATGTCTGTCCTTTTGAATTTTGAAAGCCTTATTTCCTGGTGTCCTCTATTCCCTCAGGCTCTTATACTCTTACTACTTCCTCTGCTATAAGATTTCCTGAGCCCTGAGGAAAGATGTGATGGAGATGAGTATTCTGAGGCCCCCCCCACTCTGTGCATAATGCGTGTTTGTGGGTGTCTGTATTTGTTACCATCTGCTTCAGGAGAAGGTATCTCTGATGATGACTGAGCAAGGCACAGATACATGAGTATAGCACAATGTCAATACAAGTAATTTGATATTACTTTTTAAAATTTGGTTTTACCAAAGTCTCTGGGACTTTTAGTGGATGCTTCTATTTCACTAAGGGTCTGTTTAAACTGTTTATCTGATCTTGATTTAACTGTGGTAAGTGGTATCTATTGAGAAAATTATTTCATTCTTTTAGATTTTTCAATATGGTATAATACAGTTTTTAAAACAAATTCTTAGGATTCTCTGAAATTCCTCAATGTCTGTTCTCGTTATATCGAATTTTGTTAATTTGAATCTTCTTCCCTCCACCTTTTAGCTAATTTAGCTAAGGATTGGTGAATCTTATTGATTTTCTCAAAGAAACAACTCTGTTTCATTGAGTCTTTGTATTATTTTTAGTGGAGGTTATGTTTCTATTTTATTGATTACTTATATAGTCATAAAAATATGATTCTATCTTGCCATTTACTCCTTTTAGGTGTGATTTCTTCTTTTATCTTTGAAATATGTTGTTAAGTTACTGATCTGAGATATCTCATTTTTTTGTAGGTATTTATTGCCACTGAACTGGCTCTTAGAATTTCCTTCATTGTATCTCATTAGTTCGGGTATGATTTGTTTCCTTTTTCATTCATTTTAGAAAGTTTTTAATAACTTTATTAGTTTCTGTCTTAACCCATTTTTCATTTAGTAGAGATTTGTTCAGTTACCATGAGTTTTTAAATTTTCTGATTCTTCTGTTATTAATACCCAGTTTTCATCCATTGTGGTCAAGTAGGATGCAGGATGGTAATTCACTTTTCTTGTGCTATTGAGATTTCCTTTACATCCAAATTATATGGTCAGTTTTGGAGAGATTAGCCTGATCTGCTGAGAATGAAGTATATTCTTTTGTGTTTGAATGAAATATTCTTTAGATATATGTTAGGTCCATTTTCTTTATGATATCAGGTAGCTCCAGCATTTCTCTATTTAATTTTTGTCTGGACGATCGGATTATTGGCAAGAATGGGGTATTGAATACGCCCACAATCAGTGTGTGAGGGCCAATATGTGCTTTAGGCTATGGTAGTGTTTCTTTTATGAACTTGTGTTTGGTGTGAAGACAAGATTTGCAGAGTCCTCTTGATGAAGTTTTCCTTCGATGAGTATGATGTTTTCTTCCCTAGCTCTTCTGATAAGTTTTGGTTTAAATCTATTTTGTCAGATATTAATTGGGTACACCTGCTTGCTTCATAGGTCAATTTGCTCGGAATGACATTTCCATCCTTTTATTCAGAGGTGATTTCCATCTTTGACTTTAAGATGATGTTTTCTTTGATGACACAAAAGTATGGACCCTGTTTTGCAACCATTATGCTTATCTGTGTCTTTTTAATGAAGAATTGAGACCATTGGTGTTGAGAGCAGTGTTTGTTGATTGCTGTTATTTTGTTCTAGTGTTGTTTGGTTGTTTATGTTTTGTTCTCTCTCTCTTTTGATATGCTGGTTATCTATTCCTTGTCTTTTCTTTTGTGTAGTTAACTAATTTATATTGAAGTCTTTCTTCAAACACATTTTGTAGGGCTGGATTTATAGATTCTGCTTACCTTTGGTTATATTGTGAAATGTCTTTTTAATTTCCATCTATCGAGATTGGATTTTATTGCTGGGTATAATAGTTTAGGCTGGTACCTGTGGTTTCAACTAGTGTTGAACATCTATCCAGGCCCTTTTGGCTTTTGGAGTCTCCATTGAGAAGTCAGGTGTTTTTCTATTGGTTCTGCCTTTATATGTTTTATGATCTTTTTCCTTTCCAGTTTTCTTTGTTCTGTACAACTAGTGTTTTGATTATTATGAGCTGAGGTAAATCTCTTCTAGTCTACTTGGTGTTCTACATGCTCCTAATATTATAATAGGCAACTCATTCTTGAGTTTAGCAATATTTTCTTCTAACATTTTGTTGAAAAGACTTTCTGTGCCTTTGACTTGGGTTTCTTCTCCTCCTTCAATTCCTATTATTTGTTTATTTGATCTTTTCAAAGTGTCCCATATTCTGTGGATATTTTGTGCCTGGAGATTTTTAGATTTAACACATTTAAACAATGTATCCATTTCTTATATCTTGACCTCATTGGCTGAGATTCTTTCTTCTATTTCCTGTATTCTTCTGGTGAAACTTTACTCTGAATTTTCTGTTTAAGTTCCCAAAGTTTTCATTTTCAGATTTCTTTCAGTTTTTTTTTTTCATTATTTCTATGTCTTGAATGGTTTATTCCCTTCTGCTGTTTGTTTGTGTTTTAAGAGATTTCTTAAACAGTTTATTTATTTATTTATTTATCCATCTATCTATCTATCTATCTATCTATCTATCTATCTATCTATCTATCTATCTATTTGTTTGTTTTCAGGGGTGGAAGCCTTAGAGAGATTAGAGAAATAGGGAAAGCCATCAGCCAACCTTACCTCACCATCTCTGCAGCTTCCAAATGCAAGCTACTTCCTGTCTACCCACCTATATACCTTGCTGTTCTGGCATCTGATTTGCTCTCTCTGTTCAGCTACATCACTTCCTCTTCCTACCCAGCTCTGTCACTTCCTGTCTGTCAGTAAAGACCTCCAAACATTCATGGTTAACTAGTTTTGGAGTTTAAGGTGTGTGCCACCACACCTGGCTCTGTTTCCAGTGTTACCTTGATTACACAGAGATTCTACCTACCAAGTGATAGGATTAAGGGCATGTGCTGCCAGTGCCTGACTTCTTTGTTTACTTATAACGACTGGCCTCTGATATCCAGGCAAGTTTTAATTATTAAAGCACAAATAAAATATCACCACACCCTAAAACACTGAAGCAGATGCAGAGATTCACAGCCCCAGGCCAAGCTCCAGGAGTCCAATCAGCAAGAGAGAGGAGGAGGGGTTATATGAGCAAGAGATATCAAGACCATGATTGGAAAAAGTACAGAGACAACTAGTCAAATTAGTGGAAACACATGAACTGTGAACTAACAGCTGAGGAGCCACCATGGTACTGGACTAGGCCCTCTGAATAAGTGAGACAGTTGTTTTTCTTGAACTGTTTATGGGGCCCTGAGGCAGTGGGACCAGACCTGTCCTTAGTGTATGAGCTGGCTTTTTGGAACCTATGCTGAGACACTTTGCTCAACCTTGGTGCAGGGAGGAGGGGCTTGGACCTGCCTCAACTGAATATACCAGACTCTGCTGACTCCACAGGGGAGATCTTGCCTTGGAGGAGGTGGGAATGGGGGATGGATTGTGGGGGAGGGGAGGCTGGGGGGTGGGAGATGGGAGGACAGCAGAATCCTGGTTGATATGTAAAACAAATAGAAAATCTCTTAATAAAAAAAAAGAAATTCTGGTTGATCTTTCAGTGAACAAAAGATGTGAAAGTGGAAGATTATTTTGTGTTTAATCTCCTGTAATTATTTATTTTGCTTATGAATGAAAAGTAAATGTCTAGTTACATAAATAGATGGATTTTTCTAATATAACCATTAAGTTAATTGAATTGTGGATGATTTTGGCAAATGTAGGCCTAACTATTTACACATTGTAATATGTATTACTAACTGCCAAAAGTTTTATTCTTTTTCTTTTGAGGGACTTGTTGGTTATTTGACTTTTCATTTTACAATGCAAACCTCTTTTAATAATATTACTCTGCCATTTAAATTATATTTCAAGTTTCTAAATATATAACTTTCAGTTTTGAAACCCTATTGATACAATGCATTCATTTTAAGATAGTTGACATCTTGAAAGATTAATATCATCACATTCAAGTACATGTCCATCTTCTCACAATTTAGGGATTTTTGCTTTCTATTTTCATTAAAATTTTTTGTATTTTCTTCTATAAAATCTATATCATCCTTAGCTATTTCTCATGTAATATGTAGGGGTTTGTGTTTCTCTTTCTTTAACATTATAAATATTTGTTTAGTGTTAAAAAGTCAAGCCTTACTTAAGTTCAAGGAAGCTAGTAGGTAAATTTGATATTGTACCCTAGATTATGCTCTAGCAAGATATCTAAATGATTTGGAGAGACCATTGTAAGAGATAAAGTAGTCTCTCATATTTGGTACTCATTTTGATTCTATCTCCCTATCAAATCTTAATAAAGTAAAGATGGAATGGGATGATGTGGATGATAAGTTCATGATGAACCTATAATATACCCATAGAACACCAAAGTTAACTCACTCTGTGCTACAGGCATAATATAGGAGTTTCCATTGAGGGGAATAATCTTATTTGGAGTCTGATGAAACATAAAGAGAATGGTTTTACCTTTAAATGTCTGGGGTATTTCTTAATTAAAATACTTATAAGACTTACATTTTGTGGAAACATGAAAGATTCCAGGAAAAGGATATAAAGATCTGTAATGTTTCTGATATGGTAAGTGCTAAACTCCATCTAAGCTAAGATTCTTCAACATATCTGATCACTAGCCAATACTGCTCACTTTGAGTCATTTGGTTTTCCTCTTATAAATGTTGACTAAGAAATAATAACAACTTGGATTTTTCTCTATAGGTTTATTTTCCCTTTTTTTTTTTTGAAAGCTACAATATTTGTTTAGATTACCCAAACAAGCAGTATAGTAACAATTTCCACAGAGTGCTCTTCTCAGTCTATTTCATTGGTGTGACTGGAAAAAGCTATTTCCATTTACTAGTAAGGAAAGTAATTGAGGATGTGATAAGGTATTGTGAGTTTCCCAGTGTTACTAAGATCAAAAGTAGCTGTCTCATGTAACAATGGCTCCATTGAGTCAGGTCATTCTATAATCACTAGAAGGTTTCCTTTATACTCAATTGAGTGACATGGAACAGTTTGTCTCTGGACATTTTATTTGATACTTTAAAAACTACAACTACTTTATATAATTTGTCAAAGAGTAGGAGTTTTACCCAATTGTGTCTATGATGATTTTTCTTTCAATTATTCTGATTCCTGTTCCTAAAAAATGAAATAGTGTGTTGTCTATCATTCTTATTATCTTACAAATCTGAGTTTTGTTTCATTATTTTTATTCATGTATTTTGAAATTTTTGATGTTGAATTTTTCTTTCTAAAAATACTAAAAATACTTCATTATCCTATTTAGCTGCTTTAAAATAAAAGTACCATTACATTCTAATTTTAACAGTACATTATTCCTCTTTCTCCTCCACTTTCTTGTTCTCCTTTTCTTTTCTATATTTCTTCCAAGTTTTCCTTCTGATCTCCTTTAAAACATCAAGTAAAATTTTAACTGTCTTTCTGATTACTGTGGAAGACCATTTTTGGAAATAAATTCTTCCTCTCCATTATTGGCACAACATACTTTCTCCTTATTCTAAAATATTTCCTCTAAATCTATCACATTTTTGTTTTTTGCTCTTTGTTAAAGAGAGAAAGATTGACCCACTCACTTTCACACTCACTATTCTTGCATATATAGGCTCACTCATCCATTGTATTCCAGCAGTGGAGAATGTCGAAACCTAGAGTCTAAATAAGAACTGTTCATCTACAAGAACAGTATTAGGAACAAGATCAAAAGGGATATATGATGCAATTCAAAACAATTGACTGCAACCAAATTAAATAAGACTAAAACATATAGACATAAAAATGCAATTCAATTGACTGCAACCAAGTTAAACAAGACTAAAGCATATAAAAATGCAATTCTGAGGTTATGATTCTGAATTTTCATTGCAACAAATATGTTCCCACCAAAATTTTATGCCACCATTTTATCTTACCATCTAATTATCCAAATATTATCAACAAACTCTAGCACCCTGTGGCAGGCACTCTTATTTCCTATGAAAGGAGCACCTTTAAATCATACAGCATGGCTGCAAGTCATTGGGTGGTACCAACTCATTTTGTCCTATATTATCCTTAAGTTTTTTTTTTCTTTTTATCTGAGTAGAAGATGTGTTTTGGTCCACAGAAATTGCTTCCTTTTCTCTTGCTCTTTCTTACAGCATTTTTTACAGCATAAAAAATAAAGGCATCTATAGCTACAACATATTTTGGTATTTTTTCTCATTTAATATATCTTCATAAAACTGTAATCCCAAATGGATCCTCCAGCTTTGACTATTAGTATAACATATTAAAATTGTTTTTGTTACCAATTTCCTTATTGATAGAATCAAAATTCAAAAAGTAGAATACACATTCATAGTGATATATATGGAAATGCATAATCATATAAATGTTTTATACAATTATATCTAACATGCATCAAAGTTTGAGAGCAATTATTTTGAATATTGATTATTTGCAAATAAATGAATAAAACTTATGGACATCAAACTATCTTACTATGATTGAGTTTCTTTTTGTGTAATCAATGTATCACATTACTTCTTTTCCATTAGAATACAATAACCATTGGGGTATACAACTCTCTTTACTTCTTAGCTGATAGGGAGTTAATTTTTCTCTTTATTAATATATAAAATATTGAAATAGCAAAAGGAGCATTTTCCTAGACAGACTCATATGTCTGTGTTTACACACCAAATGTAAATTATTCTTTCTGTAAAATTACATTTTATATAATTAAAAACACACTCAGAAGTCAGAGTAAGGTAGATCTCTCTGAGTTTGAGACCATCTTAATCCGCATAGGGTTCTAGGGAAAGTGGGTCTAGATAATATGGCCCCTTAGCAAATACATACATTCATACATATATACATACTTGAAGTTCAATATAACTGTAATTAATGATATGTATTTTTCATGTCTAACTCCACCTTTGCATTTATCTATAGTTTATTTATAGTTTATCGCACTTATTTATAGTTATTATATAATGATAACTAAAATATTAGATTGTATTTTGTGGTCATCTATAGGAATGGCACCTGGCTGAAGTAGATTCTATTTATATTCTATTTAATCAGCAAGAATCTGATTATGGTAATCTCCCTACTGACATCCAGATGTTGAGTAGTGGAGCTAGACAGCAACTGTAGTGTCTGATGATAAAGCCCATGAGCTCAATCACTATGTGAAGCATTCATAAATTGTTTACTGCTGCTGTTTACAAATATGCTATAAATATATTTTCATTGGTATCAAGTAAACTACAAACACACATCATTTATTATTTTCTAGAAGTATTACTTTTTTTTTTTTTTTTTTTTTTTTTTTTTTGGTTTTTCAAGACAGAGTTTCTCAGTATAGTTTTAGAGTCTGTCCTGGATCTCACTCTGTAGACCAGGCTGGCCCCGAACTCATAGAGATCTGCCTGGCTCTGCTTCCCAAGCGCTGAGATTAAAGGTGTGTGCCACTACTGCCTGGCTCTTAGTACTACTTATTTTCCTATTCACCTTTTATAGACTAATTTTATTTATGTATTGTAAAGTCTTTAAATTGAACCATCTTGTAAAAGGCAATATATTTTGTAAGCTATTAATGTGCTGTGGTGCCATATAAAATTTCATGTGTGCCTTGACTCAGCCTATTCTCTTATGATTGCATTTCTGCATCTTTCAATATGACAAAAGGAATTCTTAACAAAATAATATTTCTAGATTTAATCTTAATTTTCTTTAATCCTATATCCTCTTTTAATCACTCTTTATAACTTAAAAATAAAGGCTTTATGTATTTTAGGTATACTACAAGGTATTTTGAAATGTGTGTTTAATCTAAACACACACAGTTTTATATCATGAAAATTCTAAAATAAACTATACTACCAAGTTCCAAGTATATTAGTTGCACTTTATACATTAGATGCAACATTTTTTTGGAATTACTGACCTAGATAATTCCAAGCCTTGGAATTCTAATCTGCATGGTTAGACAGAATATATGGAACTCCAGTTCCGAGTCTCCTCTTGAGATATAAAGCATACAGACATGAAAGATAGACTAGACACAAACAAGTCCTTACATTCACTGTTCTAGTAAATCCGTGTAACTTACAAGGATGTAACTTTATTTCCCAGATGTGTTGGGGTAGGGAAATGTACTCTAAAATCTAATGGTGTTTCTAAGATATGTTTTTCTCCCTACACCCAACCTGCATGAGGCTATTCATTCTGAAGCCCCAGGACTTCTGCTGCAAATCTCAACAATTTGATTGCCTAAACAAGATTTGTATAATCACAGCATCAGCTGATAAGCCCTCTTAGATGGGCCAAATTCCACAAGGCCCCATTCTTAGATTAAGAACTACAGGTAATCAGTAGCTGCCAAGAAGGAAAATCAGTGTCCTCCAGAGTTAAGCTCCCTAATAGGTTATCCAATATACTCTGGCCATCCCTAAATACTATACAAATAGGCAAAACTAAGTGTACTCAGTAGATTATATTCATGAATACTACATACATATTAAAATAATTATGCAAGAAGTCATGAAAATGAGTGGAATGGGAACATGGAAAGAGCTGAAGGAGGAAAACTGAAGGGAAATGATGTAAATATAATAATCCTGTATGATATTCTCAAACAAATAAAAATAATTAAACAGAGAAAAACAGACGGCTGTAAACCAAATGGCTTTTGAGAGGCAAGTCCTATGCTACTCTATTTGTCCAGATATAGTTATATCAGCAGCATTATTCTTGATGCTTAAATAGCCTTTGAATTTGTGATCTATGCATTTTAGGATTAGGCAGGCTTGATGAAAATTGACACTTGAATATTTAAAAGTATTTTTATTTATTCTTCAAGAATTTCTTACAATATATTTTTGATTTGTTCATTCCTATGTAGTAGATTCCTGTGAAATTAAAACTTCCATCTTGGATGAAAGCTTGCTTAGACACAAAATGTTAAAAGGGGTAGTGGATGTGAAACAACAGTATATCCTAAGAGGGATGCTGGTTAAGCCTGGATATTAAAAGAGAGGTAAAACAACTGATGTGCAAAGTTTAAGTGAAACATTTGTTTTCATGGATGTTTCTTAAACTTATGAAGTAAACAACTCAATGGCTTCAGGAAGACCCTGGAACTGATCACTTGTCTTTGAAGCATTACTATTCCTGCAAGTATAGCATCACCTGTATTCTTATAAGTAATTTAAATAAAACTCAAAGGGTCATCAAGTTGGACTTTTGTGGTATCCTTATTTAAGTCTGTCATTAGTTTCCTATTTCAAGTCAGTTGATGTATGTTCATGTCTTTCCAGTAATAACGTTACACAATAATTGTATCTGATTTCAACTCCCCTCTTTAATTCCCCCAACCTCCATCTTTAGCTCCCTACTTACCCAATTCCATGTCATCTTAAAAAAATAATAGCTATTCAACTATAATTTGTGCTATTTGTATTCTGTGTATGTGAAAGCACCCACTGGAACATAGTTGACCTAAAAGAAGCCTTAATGCAAAAACAAAACAAACAAAAAACAAAAACAAAACCTCTCCTGAAGACATAAAGTATCCATAGTTCCAGATGACCCGCAACTCTCCACAGTTCCTTACTGAGTGGGAGGAGCTCATGAGCTGTTTTCTATCCATGCTAGCATGTAGACTGGCTTGATCTTGAGAAGGTCTTATGCAGACACCCAGAGCTGCAGTTAGTTCATGTGTACAGCTGTCCTGTAAAGTCCAGGAGACATTGTTTTTTCAGAGTCTTCACCAACCTCTTGCTCTTACAACTTTTTTTCAGCTACTACCATGGTCTCCAAGGCTTAAGCGGGGTGCCATATAGATGTTTCATTTGTGGCTAAGTAAGAACTACCTGTATTTTGACTAATTGTGAGTTTCTTCAGTAGCTATACCTCACTGTAGAAAAATTTTTCTCTGATGAAGTCTAGGAATTTCCTAATCCATGTTCAATGAGATATTAATTAAGAGAGTAGTTTGATAGTATGTCCATCTAGAAAAATAATAGTAGTAGTTCCTCCCCTGGGGTTTTTGGTCTTCTTAACCATTGTTTCTTGGTCAGATTTGGAATACTAGACATGTTTTTCTTCCTGTGGAGAAGGACTGCATCTAATCAACAAGCAGTTGATAACCCACATTACATCCATGCCACAATTGCAACCATGGACATATCTTGCCATACTAGTCATCATTTCAGTTTTCAGAATTCACAACTGGGTAAAGCTTTTTTAATTGAATTTTTTTTTCATTTATTTTATGTACTGACCAAAGTTTCCCCTCCTCCTTGCCTCCTTTCTCGCCTCCCATTCTTTCTTCCCACCTCCTATTTGCCCCTCCCTCCATCTACTTTTCCTCAGTCTCCATTCAGAAAGGGTCAGGACTCCCATAGGTAAAACTTTTGAAACCTTCTCATTTTTTTTTTTTTTTTTACCCAGAGGCATTCCTAGCACTTACACCGCTAAAAGGGGGCTGCTCCATCACTTCTGATTAATTTTGGATATGAGACTACTTCAGCTCATATTAGAAGAGCTATCTCAACTAATTTGGGGCTTCTATTTGCTTGGCATAAAGAGTCTATCCTTTAATTGTCAGTTCATCTGTAATCTTGCCCCCAAAGTGTGTTTCCTGGGACACACATAGTTGGACCTTTACTTTTTAGATCAAGTTCAGTAAGTCTTTGTCATTAATTGTATATTTAGAAATTTTTCTGTTTAGTGTTATTATTCAGAAGTGTTTACAGGTTCTAAACATTGGCTATTGGGATTTTGTTTTGTTTCTGGTTTACTGTACCAATAGTGTTCTTTGCATCTTCCATAGTCATAGTAAGATTTTTGGCTTACTAAATCAGTCATACATAAGTAGTTATTTCTTGTCTACCTGTATTTATCTATTTTTCTCAGTTTATTCTTTCTTGAGCTCCCAAAATTTGGACTGTCTTACTCCCTTTTACTGGAGCCCCTTTAGTGTGTTCTATTGGCTTGCTGTTCAAAATTGCTCTAGTGTGTACTTGTGCTGAAATGTTCATTGGTTCTCCATATTAAAAGATATCTTTGTTGGTTATAGCAACTTTTTATAGCAATTATTTACTTTCAAAGGTCGAAATGTATTACATGCTTTTCTAGCATTTATGGTCAATGTCAAAAGAGTTGATACTCTGAAGTATTTTCTTTTGTGAGTCAACTGGGGTTATTTGCTAATGGTTATAATATATTTTATTTTGTAGTTTTGGGATTCTGACTACCATGTGAATTATTAAATTTTTCTTCTTGGTCATACACCTTACTTTTGAAGTTGTGTTCATGCTCATTTTTTCTTTATTAATATCTGAGAGTACTATTTTTTGATCCCACCATGTATCATTGATATCTTTCATCTGAAGTGCTTATGTTATTTGTACTGCTTTCTACTGTGCCTTTTGTTTGATTCATTGAGTTTTTTATTATCAGTATTTCTGCTTATTTTATGCTGTCCGAATGTGCTAAGACCACGTTGCTTACAGTTCAGTTGGTGAATATTGCTCTAATCACTTCAAAGCTACCTTTTTTGTACATCAGAAGCGACTTTTGACCACCTAGAGTTATAGAGCCCATGTGCCAGGTAGAGTCTCACTCCAGAAGTTTCTCACTCTGCATATCTTGGGGTTGCAAATGTCTAAAACAAAATTTGTGTACTGAGTTATGATGTGGGGGAAGTAGGAGGAACATTGAGATCTGTTATTACAGGGCTCATTTCTGTGTTTCGTGGTCTACTGGCTATTTTTCACAGATGGAACCTCCAGCTGCCCAAGCTCTTCAACATCTCTACATTCAGCCTTTCCTTGATCCATACAGCCTCCTCAAACAACCATTTCCCACTCATGGTCCAGTGTGAAATAACTGAGTTCTCGCAAGTTAAAATTGTCCCCTTTATCATGCACTAATAAAGCTCATTCTTAAACAATAGTTTTCTCCCAAGAATGTGCCCAGCCACATTCTTCTGATACCTAAATATGAGAACCAGACCTCCTTACCACTTCTAACCCACATTAGAGCAGTAGCTGTTTCATCAGACCCTCTCTTGATTTGAGACATGTGAGGACAATGGGCTTATCCTCTAGCCTGAACTGCAAATACGTTTCCCCACAGATGCCTGGTTTATTTTAGATGAAGCATTTGTTTCCTCTTCTGAGTGGGGAGCCACTTGAATGTGTGTTGCTTGCTAGTATTTTGCAGAGTATACATACCGTCTGTTTTACCACACTGTTCAGCAGTTCTCTCATAACCTGTGTGATTTCCTGTGTCCAATATTTTTCACTTTAAATGGAAATGCTTGGTTTTGCTCACCACTTTCATTTATTGCCTCCTACCAATACAACTTTGTCTTGTCTCCTTTCAACAAAAGTCCTCTGATCTCCTTTACATGTTTAAACTTGCAGTGTCACCAAGTATGCACACAAACACTCTCTGCCTTGTTCGAGCGAAATGTGCATATGCTCATTAGCTATAATACTATTTTGAGACCAGGTGTAATAAACTGCAGCTACAAAGAGTAACTATTTTTTAGCATGAAAAATATCCCATGAAACACTTTTTTGAGTTACAGTGAAAATTCTCTGATATTATTAAGATGTAAAACCAACTTTTCTTCTTAACACTAGGTGAGAGCACCGAGCAAACCATCATATTGATTTTTATTTGCTGCCTCTGCAATGAAATGAGAATGGAAGTAGTGTGTTGCTCAAGGAATGGAGACATTAAAATAAGAAATCAAAATTGGAAAGTTCAGAGGTGACAATCTCTCAGTATACTTCAAGAAGTTTCTGATTCAGGAATACAGCTCTTTAGATGTATAGTCAATATTTCAACAATAAATAAAATTATGCTCAAGACTTTATGTGTGCAGATATAAGGCATTTAATTTCAATGCAATTCAAAGCCAAACTCTATGACAAAACACTTTTTTGAAAGCAGTACAAAAATGGTAAGTGATTCAGGTGCATCGTCAGAGAGAACAAAGCCTCCAACATCCTTTAGTTTGTTTGTTCTATCGTCTCCACTATCATGGCAGTGGATTCACAGCCTCAGCTAGCTGGCTTTTCAGACAAGTGTAAATATGAAAGATGAGGATTAGTATTTTTAAAAAGGACTGGGAAAGTAAATTGTGTTACTTTGTTTCATAGTATAACATACCTTAATCTCTTCTAATAGACAAAAAGAAGAGAAAAGAGAAAAAAGCATTATATAATAGAATGCACCTCAGAATATCATACAAGAATTGTGTAAGTTGTCATTCTGTTCTTAGTTTTGTAGAAGTAAGAACAATCATTAACAAAAAAAAAGACAAGAAAAGAAAAGAAATGAAGATAAGAGAGACTAAATAAACAGTAAAGATTTTGTATTTTGCTGTTAGCAACATAGTGACATGGAAGAAATGGCTGTATTCATATATTCTACTTGTTTTCCACAAGCAAACTTAGAATTCTTCCTCAATTTTGAAGCACTGAAGTGATAGGATTTACTTCAAGTAGTTGTTTCTGAAATTGTTTTCAATTACCTCAATAAGTGTGTTCCTTCAGGCAGCTCAGAGTTTGACTTTCTGAAGGCTTCTATTTGTAGTAAATTGGCTCACCAATGCCTTTGCTTGAAGGATAATACAACAACTTACACATTTTCTCAGGGTTAACATGGTTGGTGGGAATGAATGTTTTGGCTATAATAAAACAAGCAGCTTAGCAATACACACAAACTCACTCCTTTATTCAGTGGTATTAGTTCAATAGATACAGGATCAAACAGATCAAGCTTACTGTTAGGTGAATTATAATAAAAACAATTACATAGTATAAAAATAAATTGTAGACTTTCTCCTTGAAAAGCAGAGAATCCACTTTTATAAGATTCATGGAAAGGATTTTTTTGCTTTATGATCTTAAGTAACAGAATATCCAAACAGAAAATGTATTAGAAAATTCCTTATGTCTTAAAGGATACTGTATTTATAAAAGAAGCAATACAATCTTTTGATGCTACTGAAAGTGACTTTGAAACTTATTGTAATAATACACAATGTTATTTACCAGTTTTTCCAGAATTTAATGTGATTACAATGACCTAAGAATATCCTTTGGCTTCCACTCACCATCACTTCCATTTGCATTTCTGGTTCCTCACATAGTAACTTAGGAATATCCATCCCTTTGAATAATTACGCCCTTTCACATCAGCAAATTGAAAACATCATTATTGCCCTTCTCAAGTAGAACACACCCTCCACAAGGCAAACATCAAGCGTGGTATGTAATGAGCATATATATCTAGCCCACACACCTTCACCTACAAAACTCAGTGATTGAGGATCCCAGAAAATTCCTACCCAATAAACAGAACACATACCTAAATGACTTCATGTGACATTCTTTTACCTCTTCATGTCTATCCTTCTATGACTGGGCTGTGCAAATTCACGTACATGTGCAAATTTGAGGGATTGACTAGCAACCCTGCTCTCCATGGGAAAGGTGAAGTACACACATCACCATTACAGCAAAAGTGAGCATAATTACCAGTGTGTATGTGCTATAGTGCACAAAAATAGGCAGAGTATTGAGTTGGTTCTCTATTTGTATACTTTCCTGTGGAATGGACAGAAATAAATCAGAGTAGATGCTTCTGATAAAGTTAATCCTTCACACAGGGGAGAAACAGAAACAGAGACAATACAGACTGAATAAGAACACCATTGTTTTCAATGGCACATTGTATGAAAACTTTAAGAAAGACTTAAATAGCAACTGTCCAGCAAGATTCTATTTTTAAAATAACAGTTCATTATTTATCATTGTTATTTTATAATTTTATAGTTCTGAATCAATCCTAGAGCACAATACTCATCTACCACATGCTCAGCTGCTGAGCTATTCTTCTCATGCAGAGCACCCATTTTTCTTATGAGGATCTATCAACCAATTAAATTATTAGCTCCATTAATACCAAAAGAAATTGCAAATACAGGAATGAATTTTAGCTCATTTTCCCTCAATATCAAGAGACTCAAAATATGAACAAATTGATGAGGAAATATTTTAAATAGTACAATCTGATCAACAAGAAGGAATCCAAAAGGAAATAATATTGGAAATCCAATAAAAATAATAAAAAGAGAGAGTCTCCAAAAATAGTGATAGATAAAAAAGAAGCATTTGCTTTATAATCAGAGAAAGTTAAAAACTATGAAAAATTACATTAATACTATAATCCATATTTCACTGTGTTGAAAAGTAGCCCACCAGATGTTTTTGTTTGTTTGTTTTGTTTCTTAAAGTTTTATTTATTTATTATGTATACAACATTCTGTCTCCATTTATCCTTGCACACCAGAAGAGGGCACCAGATCTCATTATAGATGGCTATGAGCTACCATGTGGGTGTCGGGAATTGAATTCAGGACCTCTGGAAGAGCAGTCAGTGCTCTTAACCTCTGAGCCATCTCTTCAGCCCCTACCAGATGTTTTTAGTCATCCTCTCTCCTGCCTATCTGTTATACACAATAAACCTGCAGAAATTATTGCATCAAAATTTTGATGAGAAATAAAAATTGTAAAGTTACAGAATAGACAGAAGATAAAAGTCTTAAAAGGATGAAGCAAAACCTTTGAAGATATATCCACTGGTACTGTGCTCCCAAAATTCTGCATTTGGTTTGGCTATGGCTTTCTGTAGTGGACTCTGTCTATTGAAAGATGATAAGGAAAGAGGACTACACTTTTCTGTGGGGATAAGGACAAATATTTGTAAATTGTTTGTTGGGAATTATGCTGGTTTAGTAAATAAGTGGTTGCAGATTCTCCTCCAATAACCATGACTTCACTATCACTGAGTTGCTAGCTAGGATTCTGAGCCCAGTCACAGTTTCCCTCTTGCTGAGCAAGACTTACATGTCACTATTGCACACTTATAGTTAGTGTGCTATGATCATCTTTGATGTGGTTCATAGGCATCATAGCTGGGTAGAATGCTTGTTGGCATCTCTTTTGGCAACTTGCATGGTGCCTTTTGAAACCACAAATACTAATTCTCAAGGAAGAACACTCATATCAGTTCCAGCTCAGGGATTTGTGGGCATGGTTTCTGAAATTCGTGGTGTCTTCTGCAATAGGCATTTACTTTTCACCTCTGCGACTGGGGGTGATAACCAAAGGCAACAGCAACAGGCTGTATGTTTGGGGAATCACTTGTGCCACCCCTGCCAACAACTAAAAGAGAACTTCTCATGTCTGGTATTTGGATTTTTGTTAGGTCGTCTTTGACTCTTAGGAAGAGTCCAAGTCAGCTGCCTCTTCCCTACCCCCTTGCCAAGAAAACAGCCCCCTGTGAAACCAGTGAACACAGGCATCATAAGCCCACCCAGCACCGATTGGGAATATGTAAGAACCCATATATGGACTAGGCAGACGAGGTTCCTACCCCCTAGGTCCCAGGGCCACATTCCATGCTTCTCCCCCCAGGCACTAGAGCCCCAGGGACCAAACAGCTAGCTGTCTCTTTCCCAAGCCCCTAGCAAAGAAAACCATCGCATGTTACACAAGGGACCACTGGCGTCATAAGCCCACCCTGCACCAATTGGGAATAGCTCATCCCTGAGACAGAGCCCACTAGTGCCAATTGGACTAAGAACTGCTCCTGAAACACAGAATCCATCAGTACCAACTGGAACAGGAGCCCAGATTAAACCAAGAGCTCCCATTAGACTAACAGTACCAATCTGACAAAGAGAGGCTCCCTCAGACATAGACATCATTTGCACAGAGTGGAGGAAGAGATGGGTAGACAGCAGTACAAAGATACAGTCAACAACATAAAGACCAATATGGCACCATCATAACCTAGTGGTCTTACATCAGCAAGACCTGAACATCCCAACACAGAAGAAGCAGAAGACATTGATCTTAAAAATTACTTTAAGAAGTTGATAGAGGCCTTTAAAGAGGAAGTGAAAAATTCCTTTAAATAAATAGAAGAAAAGACAAACAAAAATAGAAAAAATCAATAAAGATATTGAGGAAAAGACAAACAAAAAAATGGGAAGAAATCAATAAATCCCTTAAGAAAGTCAAGAAAAAAAATTAAACAGGTGAAGGAAAGAGTCCAAGATTTGAAAACTGAAATAGAGGCATTAAAGAAGACACAAACTGAGGGAATGATGGAAATGGAAAATCTGAGGATATGAACAGGAACTACAGATGCAAGCATAACCAACAGCATACAAGTGATGGAAGAGAGGATCTCTGGTGTTGAAGACATGACAGAGGAAATAATTTCATCAGTCCAAGAAAACACTAAAGCCAAAAAGTCATAACGCAAAATGTCCAGGAAATTTGGGACACCATGAAAAGACCAAACGTAAGAATAATAGGGATAGAAGAAGGAGTAGAATACCAACTCAAAGGCAAAGAAAATATATTCAACAAAATTATAGAAGAAAACTTTCCCAACCTAAAGAAGGAAATGACTATGAAAATACAAGAAGATTACAGAACACCAAATAGACTGAATCAAAAAATGTCCGCTGCTACATAATAATCAAACTACTAAACACATAGAATAAGAAAAAAATTAAGAGCTGCAAACAAAAAAGTCAGTAACATATAAAGGCAGACCCAAAGAATAACACCTGACTTCTAAATGGAGACTCAAAAAGCCAGAAGCTCCTGGGCAGACATTATGCAGACAATAAGAGACCACACATACCAACCCAGACTATTATATACAGCAAAACTCTCAGCCACCATAGACAAAGTAAAGAAAATATTCCATGATAAAACCAGATTTAAACAATACCTATCCACAAATCCAGCCATACAGAAAGCACTAGGAGGAAAAATCTAACCTAAGAATATTAGATAAGCCCACAAAAACACAGGCAATAGATAATCCCACACCAACAAATACCGAAGAAGAGAAACCCAACACTAGCACCAAAAAAATAACAGGAATTCACAATCACTGGTCATTATTATCCATTAATATCAATGGTTTCAATTTGCCTATAAAAAGACACAGGTTAACAGAATGGATACCAAAACAGGATCCATCCTTCTGCTGCATACAAGAAACACACCTCGATTCCAAAGACAAACACTACCTCACAGTAAAAGGCTGGAAAATATTTTCCAATCAAATGGACTTAAAAAGCAAGTTTGCGTAGCTATGCTAATATCTAATAAATTAGACTTCAAACTAAAATAAATCAAGAGAGATCAGGAAGGGCATTTTATATATCTCACAGGGAAAATCCACCAAGATGAAGTTTCAATTCTGAATATTTATGCCCCAAATACAAGAGCACCCACACTTGTAAAAGAAACATTACTAAAGGTTAAATCCCGCATCAAACCCCCATACACTAGTAGTGGGAGATTTCAACAAGCCATTCTGGATAGATCTGAAATTTAACAAAGAAATAAGGGAGTTAACAGAAGTTATGACTCAAATGGATTTAATGGATATCTATAGAACATTCCACCCTAACACAAAAGAAAACATGTCTTCTCAACACTCCATGGAACCTTCTCTAAAATTTACCGCATGCTCAGTCACAAGGCAAATCTCAAAAGATACAAAAAAAATGGGATAACCTTCTGTATTTTATAGGACCACCATGCCTTAAAATTAGATTTCAACGACAACAAAAATTATAGAAAGTAGATAATCTTATGAAAACTGAATAATGCCCAAATGAATCACCAATAGGTTAAGGAAGAAATAAGGAAAGAAATTAAAGATTTCCTATAATTCAATGAAAATGAATGTACAACATACCCAAATATATGGGACACCATGAAAGCAGTGCTAAGAGGAAAATTCATAGCTCTAAATGCCCACGTAAAGAAGATGGGAAATCTCACACTAGTGACTTAACAGCACACCTGAAAGCTCAGAACAAAAAGAAGCAAACTCACCCAGGAGGAATAGTTGGCAGGAAATAATCAAATTGAGGGCTGAAATTAATGAAACAGAAACAAAGAGAACAATAAAAAGAATCAATTAAACAAAGAGTTGATTCTTTGAAAAAATCAATAAGACAAGCCCTTATCCTAATTAACCAAAAGGCAGAGATAGAGCATCCAAATTAACAAAATTAGAAATGAAAAGGGAACATAACAACTGACAAAGAGGGGGGGAAGTCCAGAGAATCATTAGGTCATAATTCAAAAACCTGTACTCCAAAAAATTGGAAAATCTGAAAGAAATGGATAATTTTCTGGATAGGTACCACATTCCAAAGTTAAATCAAGACTAGATAAACTATTAAAATATACCAATAACCCCTAAAGAAATAAAAGCAATCATTAAAAGTCTCCCAACTAAAAAAAGCCCAGAATTCTGTGGTTTCAGCACAGAATTCTACCAGATTTTCAAAGAAGAATTAATTCCAATACTCTTCAAATTGTTCCACACAATAGAAACAGAAGGAATATTGCCAAACTCTTTTTATGAGGCCACGGTTACCCTGATACCCAAACCACACAAAGATACAAATTCAAGAATACATAAAAAAATTATCTACCATGACCAAGTAGGCTTCATCCCAGGGATGCAAGGAATCTATCAATTTAATGTACCACATAAACAAACTGAAAGAAAAAAAGTGATCATCTCACTAGTTGCTGAAAAAGCCTTTGACAAAATCCAAAACCCCTTCATGATAAAAGTCCTAGAGAGATCAGGAATACAAAAAACATACTTAAACATAATAAAGGCAATTTACAGGAAGACAAGAGCCAACATCAAATTAAATGGAGAGAAACTCAAAGCAATATCACTAAAATCAGGAATAAGACTAAGCTGTCTGTCCACTCTCCCCATATTTATTCAATATAGTACTTAAAGTTCTAGCTAGAGGAATAAGACAACAAAAGGAGATCAGAGGGATAGAAATTGGAAAGTAAGACGTCACGTTTTCACTATTTGCAAACAATATGATAGTGTACATAAGTGACATCAAAAATTCTACCAGGGAACTCATACAGCTTATAATTTCCTGCAGTAATGTGGCAGGATACAGGATTAACTAAAAAAAAAAATCAGTATCCCTCATATATACAAATGATAAAAAGGCTGAGAAAGAAATCAGAGAAACATCACGCTTTACAATAGCCAAAAATAATATCAAATACCTTGGAGTAACTCCAAGTAAGCAAGTGAAGGACCTGTATGAAAAGAACTTTAAGTCTCTGAAGAAACAAACTGAATAAGATATGAGAAAATGGAAAGATCTCCCATGCTCATGAATAGGTGGGATTAACATAGTAAAAATAGCAATCTAACCAAAATCAATCTACATATTCAGTGCATCAAAATCCCCATCAAAATCCCACCACAATTAATTCTTCATAGACTTAGAAAGAACAATACTCAACTTCATATGGAAAAAAACCCAGGATAGCTTAAAGAATCCTGTATAAGAAAGCAACATTGGAGGCTCATGCTCTAATATAGAGTTATAGTAATAAAAACAGCTTGTTACTAGCATAAAAACTGACATGTGGTTACTCTGAACCTGATAGAAGAGAAAGCAGGAAGTAATCTTGAATGTTTTGGCATAGGAGTTCACTTCCTAAATATAATACCAGTAGCACAGACACTGAGAGAAACAATCAATCAATGGGACCTCTTGAATCTGAGAAGCTTTTGTAGAGCCAAGGACATGGTCAAGGAGATAGCTCTGCAGGTAAAATGTTAAGGAGCATAGTCCAGTTACCTATAACCTATGCAAAACAAAACAAAACAAAATATGTATGTCAGCATGTGCTGTCATTCAAGCTCTGGAAATATAGAGGGGAGGAGACAGGCTGATAGTGAAAGTTCATTGGTCAGCCAGCCTAGCTCAGTTGGTGAGTTTCCAGGTCAGTGAGAGATCTTGTGTCACAAATGAAGGTGTAGATCTGTTGAAGAAAACATTGAATATCAATACCAGTCTTCCTCATTAACTCACAGGTCCACAAAAAGGATATATATATATATACACTTAAAGTAATGGAATAATTGTCAGAACTAATTTAATAAAAAGTTCATCAAGATGGGTGATTCTTGACAAAATAAATATTTCAAAAATTAAGCTTTTGAATCATTTAATTTATACTCTACCAATAAAACAAAATTAATTCTAACAGAAAAGGTAAGACCATTCTGAATATTCTTACATTTTTAATCAAACTAATGAAGGCAACAATAAAAAATACTTTAAAATTTGTCAATACAATCAATACTATATGAAGCAAAATATAGGCTACACTTAGTAATACACATGTAAACCTGTATATGCATATCAGACACACACACACACACATATATGAAATGACAGTGAAAAAAGAGGTCATGAATTTGAAGAAGAATGGCAGGAGAGAGGATTTGAAGGGAGGACAAGTGAGAGATAAATGTCATATTACAAGCTCAAAAATAAAAGAAAGAAAATAATTATTATAATGTACTATGATTCTCAAAAAGTTAAATACATTCAAATATGATTCTAGTTAACTCTTCAAGTGACAATATAAGCAAAATGTATTAATAAGGGAGAGTAAGGAAGAGCCTAGACAATTCTGAAGAAAACCAAAGGTGAGACAACCTACCTGACTTTAGATGTGCTTAGGTTATATTGAATGAAATGCTTCTAACTAGAACAAATAGAACTGAGAACTGATGCACCTGTGTAACTCATGAGCATTTTAGACCCTTAGTAGGTAATATACAAAGTGCTGATATTTTCGATGCATGCTCTTGGGAAGTTGCATGTTGTTCTCCATTCTGTACGTTTAGCAGCTGAATACAGAATTTGATCTCGAATTACTGGTTTTTCACAAGATCCTTAGTGTGCTTAGGCCCCCCTCAGGAGGCATTTATCTTTCAGGTTTTGATGCCTTTAGAGAAAAAGAAAGGGTATCTGCCAATTGAGTGTCAGCAAGGGGTACACAATGTTAGTATTATAATCATGCATTTTCTTTGCATTTATCGAATGAAATAACTCCATGTCACTCTGCTTTATGTATTATTTCCATTCAACTTATTTCCTAAGAGAAAATATGAACAATGACGAATTCTATCATTTCATTTTCTTAATGTTTGATATAATGCGTTAGTACTCTCTCACCTCTGAGAGGGGTGCCAATTAACATTTATACATGATTTAAATATGAATTATTAATTCTACACCATCATAATTCTTCCCATAGTGAAGTTGGAAATGCTCTATCATGAACCAGAGACATCCCCTTCTAACTGACTGCAGTGTCCTTCACATAATTGTAATTGACTTTAATAGCTTGATATTTACTTTTTAAGATTTTTTTCAATATGTCTCTATGTACGTGTATGCAGTGCCTATGGAGGCAGGAGGCATCAGAGTCTTTGGAGTTGGAATCACAAGTGTTTGTGATCTGCCTTACATGATTGCTAGGAACAAAACTTAGGTGCTCTGGAAGAGGGCTCAAAACTCTTAACCACTGAGCATTCTCATCAGTCTGATAAGTTTATCCACTATGTCAAGATGCTTTCCTTCCGGAATCCATGTAAACCATTTTTCAAAAGGCCTTGTAAAATATTTTGATTGGAAATTATATTACATAACAACATTTGGGAAATGTGAATAAACAAACTGTTAGTAATATTAATTAGTAAGGGACTTTTTAAGGAACAAATCTTGTGTGTATGATTACATATGATGTTATATGCATGCATATATATGCACACATACATAAATACATTATATATACAAACCATATGTTAAGTGTCAAGCTGATTTCACTTTCAGAACTCTGGCTATCCAGTCTCTTTTACAAAGCTTATCTCTTTTCCCACATAGATTTCCACAGAAATTGCCTCAGAATGTTCATTAACAGAAGGACCAACTGAGAAAGTATTTCTGCTTAATCATCTGTTAGTCACTTAATATTTTGGGATTTGTTATTCAGCTATTATCACCAGTAGTTGATATTTATTTAACTGAAGGTAGTTAAATATTTTCAATGGATTGAGATTGTGGTTTATACTTGCTTTTGAATTTTCTGTATGCATATAGTTGTAATGAAAATATCCACATTTTACATCAGCATCCCTTTTATGGGATCACATGGCTATGATGAAAACCTATTCTGCTTATCTAGTTAATGGGGTTTTATCAAACATTTAAGATTCAGCATCAGTTCTTGTGTTTTTATTTCACTAATCAGTTTGATTAATTAATATATTCTTAATTTATGTTTAGACTGATCTCCTGGGGCAGAAAACAGAAGATGCACAGAATATGCTTGAGAACAGTTTGTACTGAAAAATCAATTCTAGCTCATTTTCTGGTGTGAAATGAGTGATGTCAGGTAGATGGATGATAGATAGATAGATAGATAGATAGATAGATAGATAGATAGATAGATGATAGTTAGATAGATGATAGACACACAGACAGATGATAGATACACAGATAGATGATAGGAAGAAAGGCAAACAGGTAGATAACAATTAAAGAGAGGAATAGGGGCAGAGAAGAGAAACCGCAAAACAGAGAAAGAAACCTTGCCTTCATTAGAGTGTATTTAAAATTATGCTGTGTTGTGCAAATGTATTGTTTATTGGATTTTGGATTTTTAAAGCTTTTAAAATAAAAATAATTCATAATTCGTGAATGAATTAAGTTCTGAATAATACTACACTAAAAAACTGATATTTTAAAAAAAACTTTCTGTATTTGCTGCAACAAATTCTGGTACATTACTTTACATGTTATCATTATCCTTCTCCTTCATTTCCATTCTGTTGTTTCTACAGTCTTCTTCCTACTCCATGCAACATTGCCTCATGGAGCAGCACAGAGAGACCTACTTAGGAAGCTTGAAATAGAGCAAACAGAACCAGTGTCCTCTTAGGATCAGCACAGGCATTTTTCAGAAGTATCATGTCATCTAGAGAACAGGCTTGCCTGTTGCTACAGAATCTCTCAAAGGCCTTCTTCCTCCACTTCTCATCCTACTTCTGGTAAGGAAAACATCACTTGGATGTTACACCAGCCCCTTACAGGATTCCCAAGATTAACTTCGACATTTAAGAGAATTGTCACCACAATTAAAATAGTTACGAGTTTACACATATATGAATGAAGTTGTAGAGTGCATCTTTAGGAAGCAATTAATTACAAAAATCTGAAATTTTCAATTACTAACCTGATGGCATATAAATTATGAAGATTAGTAATGAACTATAAATATTTTATAATTATGTGTGTGAGAATACCAAAACACAACACATTAACAAAACAGTAGTTTGTAGTCCTTGAGGTCCATTGTCTCATTAAAATTCAAAATCTCAGTATGAATACTAAAACTTCTAACTCTGTTTCAAATCACCAATTTTTATATATCATTTACTCAGTTTTAAGAAATATTCAATTAGTCTTTAAAAAATCAGAAAGACTTTAATAACAGAGCTTTATTTATTCTTCTGAAGTTGCCATTTCTCCAAGTTAAAATAAATTTAGATTGGTTTTGCTTACTAGTGTAACTTCTAGCTAATAACCCTTATAGCCCATAACAAAGCTTTTCAGACATGGTACCAATATGTTAATAAAATTCTAAACACTCATCTTAAGTATCTTCCCTATAAGTCATAGAAGTGGGGGGAAAAAAACTTAAAGGCAATGTACTTGAGCTGATTAAAAAATTAAAAAGTAGATGGGCATTGGTGGCGCACACGCCTTTAATCCCAGCACTTGGGAGGCAGAGGCAGGCAGATCTCTGTGAGTTCAAGGTCAGCCTGGTCTACAAAGCAAGTTCCAGGAAAGGCGCAAAGCTACACAGAGAAACCCTGTCTCAAAAAAATAAATAAAATAAAATAAAAAGTAAAACAAATTTAATTTCACTATCACATTGTCACATGTTGCAATGACCAGGTGTAGCCTCTGCTCTGTTTTCAATGTCAAGATGGAAGAAATGAAGGTTTGAGGGAAGAACCATAACTTTCAAATATTTTGTACTGCTACCAAGCTAAATCTGTACGTCAAATCCACGTGATGAGGTGAAGGGTTATTAACATAAACTTTACTTACTTGATTATAATGAATTCTCCAAATGTCTTGTGTAGTAGGTAGCTATTCCAGGTTTGACCTGGAAGTACTACCCTTAGTGAGGCTTCTGGTAACTGCCATGCCTACCTATGATGAGCCCCTGGAGTGGAACTGAGACAGGAGCCCTTAAGACTCGAGATCCAGATGTGCCAGCCCTCTTGGTTCCTGGCAATCCTGGATGATGGAAGACAGACCAAGTCAGAGTTCTCAAGAAAACCCTGCTGGACTGCACCTCACCTCTCCTGGATCCTGTCACCAAGCCCTTTACTGTCTGTAAGTTACCCCCAAATAAACCTCCTTTTAAACTATGTGGAGCTGCCTTGATAAGTCCCCACATTAATCTTGCTCTTTCTTCATAGGAGTGTCTGTTTATCCTTACTTAGAATGTCCATTTTTTTGCTTGTGTGTTTATAAATACCAATATTTCTATCTGAATGTATACACCTATATTTACCTCAACCCAGTGATAAAATTTGCATTTTAAATAAATTTGTAGCATCTCCACAATAGACAGTTCAAGCAAAACTTGGAGTCTTTGTGTCATCCTTGCTGGTGGTCATAGAAACAATCAGCCTCTACCTTAAGGACATCCTACTATGTGTTTCCATACAAACACATTGTTTTGTTTCCAAGAATTCTTAACTTTCCTCCAAGATTTGGATAAATTAAAGAGAAAAGTCACTGACACAAATCAGCATGAAGTTACAATCTCAATCCAGTCTCTTTTCCTAGTCCTATAGTCTGATGTACTAAAAATTTTAGAATATTTTTTCATTTACTTTAAGAATATTATATGCGCCGGGCAGTGGCGGCACACGCCTGTAATCCCAGCACTCGGGAGGTAGAGGCAGGTGGATCTCTGTGAGTTCGAGGCCAGCCTGGTCTACAGAGCTAGTCCAGGACAGGCTCCAAAGCTACAGAGAAACCCTGTCTTGAAAAACAAAACAAAACAAAACAAAAAGAATATTATGTGCATTCATCATTAAAATTAGCATTAGCTTCTATTTTTTTTACCTGAATGAATTCTCTGGTTCCACATTACCAGCCATCACATTAGGATTACTGTCAATCCAATTTGCTGTGTTCAAAGACTATTTTTTCTAGTAGAATAGAAAAAAACACATTTCTACCTGCCCTCATATCCCATATTGTTTTTAATCTTTCACTTTGGTTTATTAATCAAGTAATAAAGAAAAGTGAGCATGTCATGAAATGATTTTCTGTATACTATTCTATTTCTACTGCCTCTTCCTGAAATGACAATTTATTAATTGTATCTCTTGGTTTAGTTTTATGCCTTCAAATATTAGATATTTTCTTGAGTAATAAACATTAGACACTATTGATCAAATTTCCTTGGTAAAAGATTATTAATTCAATCATGCATCCAATACCTATCTTCCTTTCTCAATATCTCTCATCTACTTTGAAAGGGGTAGATTAATTTTCTACTTTCACTTATAATATTGTTCTTCCTCTTTTCAATTTTTAGAACATCAAGTAATAATAATTTTCTGTCATTTATTCCTCTTTCTTATAACACTATCTTTCCCTACACATTTTATATTTCAAGTTACAACCCCAAATCTTTGATAAGCACAACTTGTATGTGCATGTTTTCATAGCCTGGCAAAATTGGAGAACAAAGAGGAGGCTTGAGATTACAATCCTTATAAGCAGCTGGACACTCACATAACAAACTGCCACCAATGTCAAAGTCTGAGGGTAAGAAAACAAAACATAGAAAAGAAAGAAGGAAATAAAGGCAAAAACATACCTGAATGGGATAGGAAGGCAAACTACCTGGAAATGTTTACAGCCAGGCCCCAAAGCAGAGACATGGGTCCTCTTGCTCAGGAAATTGGACATCTGTGGTTATCAGACATCAAAGTGTTATTCAAGAAAGATTCAGGTCCATTGTTTTGAAATAACAAAATCTAACATTAGAACAGGACTTAACCATTCACTACAGCACAACTGATCCTATTTTCCTTATTTGTCAAGGGCCATGAGAGTATACAGGAGGTGACAACAAGTCAACCCACCAGTCATATAACTCCCATTTGGCAAAGCGGTGGAGTCACTGGCTGCGGAAACCCATTGTTTTCTGTCTGTAACTTTCTCGGATGCTGTTCTTATGCCTCCCTAATAAAACAGCTGTGTTATGCTTTCCCATGACCAGCTCCCATGACCAGCTCAGGCTAATAGAAGGAATGCCTCAAAGTAGCAAGGGATAGGAAACTTTTTTATCTGAGGGTAATTAGGAATAAGTTTCAGTCTATCTATGACTGTTGAAATAAGGAAACACACATGCTTTCTGATGATAATTTTCTCTTTTAATACAACTTAAGAATGGTCTCAGACTCTGTCTCTACATAGCTACATAACTCCACAATGCTGCATATAGTTACATATCTTTACATACATACACTGTTTTCCCATGGCTACACATCATTCTTCTACATACATTTCTCTGCTACATCTCTTTTCTATACAGTTACAGATATCCACACAGCCAGCCACAGCTAGACATCTCATTTCCATAGTTCTCTCACCATACAGTGCTTTGCACAGTTCCTAGGCACAGCACCTTAACATAGCAGCAGCTCTTTCACATAGCGCTCTCCCCCCCCCTCTCTCTCATACTTATTCACACACATATACTTCTAGATTGTTCCCTCTCTCTTTACTCACTCACTCCCTCATACTTCTCTCATGCTGCATTGTTTTTTTATCTTTCATTCAGCATGCGTGCATGTGCACGCACGCACATGTACACACACACACACACACACATGTACACACACACACACACACACACACACATGTAAACACACACACACACACACACACACACACACACACACACACACACACACACACACACATGCACTTTATTCACATTCTACAGCTTCTTTCCCATAGCTCCACATAGCTTTTTCTCTCCACACCACCACTGCTGTTCCCTCACAGATAAATTCTGGACAATTGTAAGTTACATTTTTAGAGCCCTACCCGTTCTGATAACACAAGATAAGTCACGTAGTTTCTCTTAGGCATAGTGTCACATTGACCTACGCATGTAGCTCTAAGTTAGTGAGGTGTCCCAGACATTAAACAATAGCCTGGACCTTGAACAGTCAGGTTACATGCAAAAAGAGAGCTACTACAAGGAGCCAATCTCAATGTAAACAGCCTAGCCTTAATTTAGCAATAACCAACATCTGGGAATTAGTCTTTGTGTATATTCTCTAGGGGCAGCTTAGTCTGTTTTAGACTATTTCTAAGGTCTTTGCAAAATTTCTAAAAAGCTGTCTTTGAGACTGAGAACACTGGCACTTTCCTCTGTCATTAAAAAAGAATATTCTGGTAATAATTTTTCATCAAAAATATACACCTTAAACAGAAATCCACAGCTAAATGTGTGCCCAGAGATGTAAAACACACTACCAAAGGGCTGTGAAAAGCACCCCACTGCTGTTCTTATTAGAAAGGTATAACAGTGGCACCCAAAAGTGTTACAGACAGAAAACAACAGGTTTCCACAGCCAGTGACCCCATGGTTTTGCCATGTGGGGCTTCCCATCAGGGAGTTACATGTCTGATGGATCAACTTGTTAATCACTAGTTGTCACCTGCTGTATACTTCCACAGCCTTTGGCACTTACTCAATAGTAGAATCCTAACAATGTGATTGGTTAATATTTTATGAGGTCTAAATATTTAATATAAGTTCTACTATCATTAAATATGTGAACGTTATCATAATATTTTAGAATGTGAAAAAAATCAAAGAAACAAGAAATAAAACCAATAATCAATGGAGAGAGAAACATTAAATAAGAACAGAACAAGAGGTGATCTAAATGTTGATGTTATCAGGCTAATAAATAGGTGAAAAGTATATTTCAGAAATGGCTAAAGACATGTATGTGTACTAGAAGATGCTTTATAGAAAAGTAAATGACAAGAAAAATGGAAAAAGGAAATGTTTTGAAAATGTATCAGAAAGGCTTACCAAATCAATTCAGAGATAATTATTAGTAAACTGCTTGAAAAGCAAGTAGAACTTATCAAAATAAGCTACAATTAAGAATCACACAGGGATTAGTTGGTTAACTGCAAATCCCCAAAGAGCAGAATGTAGATACATAAAGTAAATGTTTAATTTTTCAAAAATAAAAGAGAAATTTTAACATAAATTAACATGTCCAAAATATTCAAAAATTTTGGAGATAAAATATATTTAAGAATATCATGAGAAAATTGTAAGAAAAAAGATGAAAAGCAACTCTTTACAAACCACCATAGAAAAGACTCAGTTTTCTTCAGAAACAGTGGGAGAAAAAAAGAGATGAAGCAAAGCTTTAGGAAGTTGTAAAAAATGCCAGAAAAGAAGAATTATTTTATGTTCCAGAAAAATTCTCCACAAATAAAAGCCAAAAGACAAAGACTGTGAAAGTAGAAATGAAAATCAAGACATGATTTTGAGATTAACAATTTAAAGCATATAAGAGATCAAATCTCTAAGAATAGAACAAGAAAGTAGCAAAAGTGAAATAAAATGGCTTTAAAATTTGACCCCTTTGTATTTTACATAATAGACTATTGATCATTTAAAGTAAAGTGATATTATATACGTTATGAGACTGTTGCAATTTGCATTTGTGAATTATGTTACAATAATCCCACAAAGAAGAGGCAAAGTGGGAAATAGATTATGATAGAGTTCTTATATTGTTATAGTATAGATACATATATTTTAATAGGTAGATTCAAAATATATCTGACATTGTTATATCAAAGTAAATCATAAACTATTAATAAAAACAGGAAGAATAAAATATATGTGTTTGTGGGTGTATACATATGCACATGACTGCACACCTGTACATACAGGTATGGCAGACAGACATCAGTTTGGGACATTTTCCATTATTGCTTTGTAGCTGGAGTTATCTCCAGTCCTGCCCAGGCCCTGCAGCTGCTCAGACCTAAGTAAACACACAAAGACTTATATTACTTATAAACTGTATGGCCATGGCATGCTTCTTGCTATGTAGTTCTAATATCTTAAATTAACCCATTTCTATTAATCTATACCTTGCCATGTGGCTCATCTTTACAACTTACTTCTCATGGCAGCAGAGGATGGCAGCGTCTCCTGACTCAGCCTTCCACTCCCCAGAATTCTCTTCTCTCTTGTCCCACCTACACTATACTTCCTGCCTGGCTAGTGGCCAATCAACATTTTATTTATCAATTAATCAGAGCAACATTTCACAGCATACAGAAAGACATCCCCAGTATTGCTTCCTAAAGTGATTGAGATATTTTCTCTCCCTGAACTTGAAGCCAATGGATTGATTCTTCTGGCTGGCCAACAAGTCCTCAGAATGCTCATGCTTCTTCCACTTCCCAGAATGAAATTCTATGTGAGCACCATGCCAAGCATTTTAATAAAATATATATGCTTGGGACTTATCTTGGGTCCCTATACACAAGAGCTTTACCCACTGAGTCATAACTGAAGCCTTCATAGATTTTTTTGTAAAAAACAAAATATAATATAAATGAAATTTCTTGCTACAAATGGAGAGTGCTGCAAAGTGATAATTCAAATAATGAGAAAGCAAATACTAACATGTTTGATTTAATCTTATATATACTGATAAGAACTTCATAACTGAAATGAGGAGAGCATAGGTTGAATAAGAAAGCAAAGAAATAATTCTAAATGTACATGCACATAAAGTTAAATGAAGTGATAGGAAAATATATGAAAGAAAGAATGCTTAAACTGTTGTGAAGCAGATAAAGAAATGGGTAATATTGAAAATTAAAGCAACATTCCATAATTATGAAAAATGGAAACACATGGTGTGTATTAGAAAAAGGCAAAGAAATAAATCAACACAGTTCTTCATAAAAGAAATGGAAAACAAACACATTAAAATCAATATTTAAAGAAAATACAGAAATATAAAGATAAAACTACAATTGTCTAGAATAACAAATCAATGATGGATCAAAAGTATCAAGCAATTAAAGTAGCTTCTGAATATAAGGGTGAAATTTATAAACACATGGTAACAATAAAGAAAGCAGAAATAACAAAAACTCAAAAATAACAAGAAAATATTACTAAGATACTATAGATACTTAATAGATAATAGCAGACAGTGAATAAATGTATTCTATTGTCTTACTCAAGGTTTCTATTGTTTCATAAAGCACCATGGCCAAAAGTAACCTGGAAAGGAAAGCATTTATTTCAACTTAGACTTTCACATGACTTTATCACTGAGGTAAATCAGGGCAAGAACTGAAACAGAGCAGGAATTCAAACAGAGCAGGACCCAGAGGCAGCAGCTGATGCAGAGACCATGAAGGAGTGCTCCTTACAGTCTTGTTCAGCCTTCTTTCTTATATCATCCAGAACACACTCTAATAGGTTGCTTTTAATCTATACTCTTTGTTGGCCTGCTACCCAGCTCCCAAATAAATACATGGATATTTATCCCTATTTATGAATACCCAGTCTTAGCTTGGTTTGTTTCTAGCCAGCTTTTCTAACTTAAATGAACCCACTTCTCTTCTTCTATGTTTTGCCTCTGGGTTTTTTGTTGTTGTTGTTTTGTTTTTGAGTTTTGTTTCTTTAGGTTTTTAACGTTTCTTTATTCTATATGTCTTTTATTCTTTCTTTTTACTCCATGGCTGGCTGGGTGGCTCAGTGGCTGGCCCCTGGCACCCTCCTCTCCCCCTCCTTTTCTCACTCCTCCCCTTTTCTCTCTTCTCTCTCCTATTTATTCTTTCTGCCTGGCATCCTGCCTATACATATCTCCTGCCTAGCTATTAGCTGTTCAGCTCTTTATTAGACCAATCAGATATTTTGAAAGGCGAAGTAACACAGCTTTAGAGAGTTAAACAAATGCAACATAAAAGAATGCAACACATCTTTGCACTATTAAACAAATGCTCCACAACATAAACAAGTGTACCATGTCTTAAACTACTATTCCACAACAACAAACCGCCTAGGGATGGCATCATATCCAGTAAGTTGTCCCCAAATACTTCTACCAACATTTGAGAAAATGTGCTGCAGACCTATCTATAGGCAGAACTTTGGAGCCATTTTCTCAATTGAAGTTCCCCTTTCCCATGTGACTATTTATAAGGCTGACATATAAACTAACCATGCTGATAATTTATATAAAATAAAATATTTATTTGAAATAACTATTCAATATTTAAACAATCAAAAGCAATATTCAATAGAAGTAGTCACAACTTGAAAATTTCCTAATCTATTGATTACAGTGATATATAACTTGAAATCTTTCTACTTTATACTCAGTAAACACACACCAGGGCCAGACAACTCGACCAATAAGTAAATTCTTTCAAAAGTGTAATGTTGAAATTATGCACACATCACATAAACTGACAAACAGAGTAACATTCCAAATTCATGTTACGCAAAGATAAAAAAAATATTACCAACAAATGTCTAACATATCTATACATCTAAAAATATTGGAGAAACACGAGTTAATTGAATCCAGCAATCCACTAAAGAAATCCAGCAGTGAATCATGAAGTATAATATTTTCATCAAAACTTTAAATAATTAACAGAGAATTACTAAAATGAATAGCAGTATGATACTGGAATATAATTTTAATACACAGATGAGATATTTTTACCTCTCAAAATTTCGGAGTGTCTGTCCATCTGTCTCTGTCTCTGTTTTTCTCTCTTTCCTTCTCCTACACTCATTAATAACACACATAACAACCAGACAAGGCTATAATCCAGCTACTTGTTTAAACTTTGTATGAAGAAGTACATATAAATACATGAAAACATGATCAAATCTGTCAGCCATCAGAAAAAAATAAAATAAAAACTACAAAATCCTACAGGTTACTTTAATACTGAAAATGCTGACCAAATGTAAATTTAAAAAATTAGAGTGTGTTCATACATTGGAGTGCTATTCTTGGGTTTATTATACTCATACATTGAATAACATTCAACAATTAAGAGGAAGCACCTGAAAATAGTATGGCATATGTAAACTCAAAACAATATTTGTTCAGACTCACCTAACTATGCATTAACTGCCACGTTTTTAGTGTAACAGCTACAGCAAACAAGGAAAGACAGGTAGAAATTGGTATATTTGTCTGGTTCTGAGAAGAGCTGAAGATTTTCTGAGAAGAAGCAATCTAAACATATGTAAGACAAGATATCTTACATCATGATAAGGATGAAGGGTTATGTGTATATGTACATTAAAAATACACTGTGTATCGCTACATATCACATATATAAACATTTTAATATAAACACATACATAGAGACAGGCATGATGTTTTATACCTCCAAACCCAATATTTGGGAGGTATAGGCAGGAGGATAAGGAATCCAAGATTATGAGCTTCATAGAGATTTTGAGATCAACCCAGGTTACATGAGACACAATCTCATAAATATATGCACACAGATTGTCATTTTGGGGCTACAGAACTATTTGTTTGCTTTATTTTACTTTATTGCTATTATCTCTAGTGAAAATCACTTATAAAAATTACTGACAGAAAAATTGACATCAATAGTTACAGACATTAATTTCCTTCATATTTCATAAAATATACATGATATATTCACAGAACCAGCCAGAGCTTTTCAGTAACTTTGCTTGTTTATTGTTACTAATGATGGAAATCCCTTTCACTCCTCAGTAAATACCTTTCTTTCATAGGGGACTGCCCTAAGGTATGTATGTCAAACTCCTGTACAGCCTGGGTCAGCAATTATTCCTCTACACTTTATATTTAACTGTATTTATTGTACTTGTATGATTGTTCTAGAAGTTGCTTTAGAACATATGCACAGGAGGATTCTTATAAATCTTTTCTAAGATAGTCAACAGATGCCTTCATCTGCAGTGTGTTATTTTGTAAATAGATTGACTCTCTCCTTCCTCTACCTTGTCTTTCTCCCTTTTTCTTTTTCTCTTCACTTTGTCTGATGAGTTTGCTCTCTTTACTGACCCTGGCTAGCTCTTCTCTACAATGCATCCCCTCTTTTTCTCTTGTGCTTTTTCGCTCCCTCTGATGTGTGCCCTGTGTTCTCTAAGATATTTTTGCTCTGCAGAAACTGTATAGACTAAACATTCTGACTTCCCGCTGCTTCAGTTTTTAAATTGATTGTATTCTTACTGTTAGTTTTCTTGCATGTTTGTGAATTCCTGTGGCTGTTTTCAGACATACAGGGGTGCATTCCATTTTCTACATTCACAGGTTGAGAGTGCTCTGCTCTTGCTGTTCTGCTGATGAGATTTTGTCTGAATGGCAGTGTTGATAGGACTTCTGAAGTCCGTTGATGTACTTTACTGTCTTATTGTATTTCAAACTTTACTTTAGTGTATAATGTAGATACCAGACATTCTGCAATTATACCAAAAAGAAAATGAAAATAAGGGGCTCAACAATCAGATGAATTTTTAAGCTTAAAAATATAAACAAAAAAACAAAGAAACAAACAAACAAACAAACAAAAAAAGAATCCCTACCTTTGGTGAATTCTTTCCTGGGATCTACTTACCACATTGCTTACATCTATTCCTCCAAGGAAGTCTGGGAGTAAATTACAGACAAATTTCAATTATTTCTTTCTTTATGATCCTAATCTAGACTGTATCCTTTCCCTTACCCTGGCTTTTATCAGGAATGTAAGCTCCAAACTCTATTGTGCTCCCTTCCAGTGTATAAAGCACAAGGTACATTTTTTTTCATTCTACATATCTGCATATTTTCATACTTTCTTTAGCTCTTGAAAGTTTACAATATATAGCAAATTCCTGCCTTGTGATTCATTACCACTGTCATTCGAATGAAAAATGTTATGAGAAAAGTATGTATTCTATGAAGGGATGAGGGGACTGGACCTGCCTCCACTGAATCTACTAGGCTGAGCTGAATCCCCAGGGGAGTCCTTGTCCTAGAGGAGATGGGAATGGGGAGTGGATTAGGGGGAGGGGGAGGAGGGGCAGGAGGAGGGAGGGCAGGGGAATCCATGGCTGATATGTAAAAATAAATTAATTATAATATTTTTTTCACTTTCTTTTTTTATTATTATATGTTTTAATCTTATACATCAGCCATGGGTTCCCCTGTCCTCCCCCCTCCCGCCCCCTCCAGGGCCAAGACTTCCCTGGGTATTCATTTAAACCTGGTGGATTCAGTACAGGCAGATTCTGTCACCTCCTTCCAGACTGAGCATGTGTCCCTGTGTAAGCCCAAGGTTCCAAACAGCCAGCTCATGCACTGAGGACAGGTCCTGGTCCCACTGCCTGGATGCCTCCCAAACAGATCAAGCTATTCAATTGTCTCACTTATCCAGAGGGCCTGATCCAGCTGGGGGCTCCACAGCCTTTAGTTCACAATTCATGTGCTTCTATTTGATTGGCCATTTGTCCATGTGCTTTTTGCAATCTTGGATTCAACAATTCATAATTATAATATTTTTTTAAAAATGACAAAAAGGAAAGAATGAAAGGGAGGGAGGGAAGGGGAAGAAGAGAGAGAGAGAGAGAGAGAGAGAGAGAGAGAGAGAGAGAGAGAGAGAGAATGCTAGTTTAGGCTGCAAACTTCGTGATTTGACTTACTATCAGATTACATGTGACTCCAATTATCTCACATCCAAAAACAGAAAATAATTTTTCTATCTAATGAAAATGTATTGAGATTATACCTTCTGAAAAATCATCTTAATTCCATAAGCCAATTTTCATATTTTATAAAGTATATAAAAATCATGGTACTTCATAGAGAAGCTAAGAGGATTAGATCAAATGAGGCATGTAAAGGAATTTAGCATTCTGTCTGGTACTTACTAATCTTTAAACAAATTTTATGCATAAATGTTATTGCCCATTACCTCCTTCATTCCCTTGCAAAATCTTGCGGGATGCAGCAAAGTTACAAATTAACACTACTCATTCATAATATGATTATTCCTACAATAAATTAATCACATGGACAATAGTTACAGTCAATAATCATATTTTGATTTATCTGCTTTAAATTTGAAGGAAACTATCCACTTTACAGACTCCATGTATCTAAACATTATGTTATAGCAATTATTGCTCATCAATTTCATTATATTTATTTAATTTTAGATTTCTGATTTTTCACTAGATTTTTACAGTCAGGGTACAATGTCCAGGTGTATGGCTTTAAATTCTCTAAATACGTTTCCATCTTGTTCTCTCCCATTCTTAAAGCAACTGAAAACACTGCTATGTAACAGAAACATCTTCCCATGACATTTTTAACATGAAATGGTTTTTCACAAGGTTGATCAATTCTTCTTAATTGACAATAATACTTAAGCCATAAATGAAAACACTCTGCACACCACAATGTGGTTGATTTTTTTTATACCGAAGTATAACTAATTAATGGCTGCCTCTACTCTGTTGCAAAGTATAATCTAGAAATAAACCTGCTGCGCATAGGTGTACCAAGTGGAAGTAATGAACTAAACGTTAAACAGCAAAGACGACATGAAGTTTTGTAATCATATTATAATAATGTGATGTCCAGCTTACGGATTTGTCATCCATATTTCAAGGTCTACATTCTGGGCAGCTAGTGCTTCGACCACCTGAGAACTTACATAAGCCTTAACTTCAGGTCACTGAATACCTGCCTAAAATGCTCTAGAAATTTTCAAACAGGAATTTATTTCCTTGGTGAACCTAATATGTGCTTATTACAGAAAACACTGGAAATAAGTAACATCACATATATCCCATCACTGGAGGGTTAATAAATTATACACCACCCTACAATGGGTTTAATTTCAGTTTTGCTCCAATGTTAAGCAATAGCCAGCTTAAAACAATGTAAAATTAAATCATAGCATAGAATAGAGAAGAGTTATCAAGTAAAGATTAATTCCAATTTTTTCATGTCTTTTCATTCTCATATATAATCACAGCCATTTTAATCAACAAATAAAGTCACCAAAATTTCATTTGATCTTCAATAACAATTCATCAAATATTTTTCATTTTAAGTGTGAAAGGTTTTCATTTGTCTGTTTGTTTGCATGAAAATTTTACATTAAAACTATTCAGCCTTTTTCTTGTGGGTTTAGCTTCATTCAGGAATAGCCTAGCACATCCCATTGCAGTTCTGAAGTGGATCACCCACTTTCGGTAGGAGGGTCTTCCTTGTTCACAGCCCATGGTACTGCTGACTTATGTGGCAATACGTTATTGTGTTGTTAGTTGTGATAAACTTAATAGATGGTATCTGGAAAACATGGTATGTGCTGTGTTGGAGAAGAGAACTTCAAAATTCTCCAACCCTGTCAGTGCTTCCCCCTTTTCTCCCTATTAGGAGGTGAAGCGAGCAAGCAAAAGCACTCTGGCCTGAGTACTGCCATTTTGACTTCAGACTCCATTATAGCTGTAGGGTGAAGCAAAGTTCAGGTTCCCAAGCCCAAGGGGAGCTGAGAACTTTCCAGTGGCTGATCAACCTCATCCCTAAGCCTTAGAAATAGTTGTCAGGCATCTATAGTTCTCTAGAAACATTATGGCTTGTCTTTACCACAGAAGGAACAAATGAATCTGATTGGTTGGACTGAAAGGCTTGGACTGTATATTGATACATAAAAAGATGGAACGTTCAAGGAATCCCCTAATCTCTAAATCCTGATTGGTGAAAATTGCAACTGTAACATGACAACAAATGTTTGCAAATTTTATGCTTATAAACCCCACTCCTGACCCTGCTTGGGGCTGTCAGGAAGAAAAAGGCTCCCAAGTCCTTGTCCTGCAACCCTGATCAATCAGTGACCCACTTAGGCGGTGAATTAATAAAATCTTTGGAACCCATAGTATTGTATCTCTTCACATAATGGAATAGATGTAACAGAGGTTGGCCGCTCTCAAATAGGGCTGTCCATTCACCCTGAGCTGTGGTGAAAGAATACCTATGCACATATCCAAGAAACTTGTGACTGCTGACATCTAACATAAAGGAGGTAAAAATGTTTGTTATCATATGCTCCAGAGTGGTTAGAATGTGGAAAAGTAGAGCTGAGTTTTGTCAGTCTCCTACCACCAAAATGGATAGAGTCCCAACTGTATCTCAAATGTACAATCATCAGCTGATGTGATAACATTTCCTAAAACAAAATTTATGCACACTCCAGTGTTAAATTGTGGTGATATTTTATTTATGCTGAAATGTAGTGATATTTTATTTGTGCTTTAATAAAGATTGGCCCGAGATCAGAGGAAAGCTAGCCAGCCACTATATTAAACACAGAAGTCAGGCAGCATATGCCCTTAATCCTGTCACTTAGCAGGCAGTGTCTCTGTGTGTTCAAGGCCACACTAAGCAGCAGAACCAAGCATGGTGGCACATGCCTTTAATCCCAGTACCAACCATAGAGAACTGGAGGCCTGTACAGACAGACAGAAAGTGGTTATACAAGTTTGTATTCCCACCAACAGTGGCAGAGTGTTCCCCTGGATCCACATCCTCTACAACATAGGCTATCTTCAGCGATTTTGATCTTAGCCATTCTGATGGTGTAAGATGGTATCTCAAAGTCATTTATTTCTTGATGTAGTTGTCTCATAAATTTTTTTCATGTAGTTCTAAATGGTCTGCCTCTCACTGATGGCCTTTGGCAGGTGCCTGGCATTTAACTTTTCTGTCTGCCAGTTCTCCAACTGCTTCTTAGGGAACAAAGATATCCTGGTAAATCTACCTGCAACTGCCACTCTCTTATACTTCTGATTCTTTTGTGGGAGAGAATTGGAAGGAATCCATTTCCTTCATTCTTTCTGTATAAGGATTACCAACTTCTAGGCTAGAGAGAAAGTGGGGGGAGCATGAATTCAGTTCATCACATTGATGTGTTCTCAGTTCTGTTTTTGGATTAAAGGGTGTGTTCTCTGTACTTGGTCCATGAAAATCCCCCTAGGAAGAACCACGTCTCCTCTGCCTCTCTGTCCTCTTGTCATTGTGCTAATTGGGCCATCATTGAGTTGTAGTTCAATTGCATTCAGACCTGTTTACTCTGATTTATAAAATGCATTTTACCATATAGCATCTTATTAATCATAGAACACCATCTGGTAAATAGAAGTTGCACAGTTAATATTTCCTGAATCTAGTGGGAATTTAAGAAGCAGCATCCATCATCTCCCCCTTCCTAAACTCTTAGGTGTGAGCTAGTGCCATCTGAGACTCATGTGGATATCTGAGCTAAGAAGACTTTCCTTAAACCTCAGGAATTTGTTTTCCTCATTTTTACTGAAGTGGATATTTTAATTGGCTCTCTCTCTCTCTCTCTCTCTCTCTCTCTCTCTCTCTCTCTCCTTGTATGTGTATGTGTCTGTGTCTATGTGTTATACATGTGCATGTATGTGAGTGTAAACAGACATGCCAGGACCCAGAGAATGACATGAATTTTTCCTTTATTTCTCTCTACCTTTTTAAATTAACTTTTTATCACATTGTGTGTGTTTGTGTGTTTGTGTGTGTGTGTGTGTGTGTGTGTGTGTGTGTGTGTTGTGTGCTCACACCCATGACATGGTACAAGTGTGGAGGTCAGAGAACAACTTGAATAAGTGAGTTTTCTCCTTCTGATATGTGGGTACATGGGATCACACTCTGGTCATCAGTCTTGATACCAAGTTCACGTAAATATAAAGAAATTAGACAACAAAGTTTAAGAGAAGATAGTTCTGCCTGTTACCGGTCACACTGTGAGTGGCTTACATTTCTTGATGAGACTTAAAGTGAGGGGGCACCTGGAAGTTGGAGAAAGACAGGATGGGAAATGTCTTAAGGCTTTGTTAAGAAAGAAAGGGGGAGTCACATGAAAGAGGCATCATGCATTATCTGGTTTGCTTTATTCTTTTTCCTCTCTATATTGCTATTCTCTACTGCAAGCCCCCACCTGTATAAAACTTGTTAATTATTACTCAGTTTTCTAAGTGAAAGATGAACCTACACATAAAATATCAGTGCTAGAGATCCCTCCAACCATTTAGTACTGAGACACCTCTCCCCCCAGTTCCTGATACAGAGATCTTTAAACAGTGCAATTCAGTCAGTCAAAAACTGCCACACACTTAATAATACCCAATTCCCATGATGGCATAATGGAGAGAGAGCAATGAATAGGACCAGCAGCTCCACTTCAGTTTTCTTCTGAACAAAAGGCAAAAGCATAGGCCTAATGTCTTTTTTCTGATTTTCAAAGTATTTTTGTCTATTAATGAATCAGTATATAACTATTTTTGTGATTGCTATGAGTTTAACAAGGAAAGACAAAGACAACAGAAATTGTGCTATCCAAAGCATTAAAATAAATGATTGAATTCTAAAATAAGGAATCTTGTCAAACCCTTGTTAGTACAAATTTATGTCCCACTTAAATATCTATCAATAAAGCTAATCATTTTACTTCCTTTTTCAATCTCCATTGAGACTGAAGTTATTCTCATTCTGTTTATGGCAAGTACCTGCTGACTTCATGTTGTGGTACCTGCTGACTTCATGTTGTGAACTACCTACCCACACCCTGAAACTACCTTCAAGACAGCATTTCAGCACATGGTACACTGACAATTCCCGACACACATTACTGGCACAAAGCATGCCTTAACCATGGTAGTCCCAATAAGTCAGATGATAGAATCTAGAAGACAGAGTCCTACAAAGATATTAAGGTAGAAAGTAGACCATAAGGTAATATATGGAGAGGGTGGGAGAGCAAGGGGAAGAAAGAAAGAGGAAGAAGAGGGGAGGGAGGGAGAGAAGAAGAAAGAGGAAGGGTGGAGAAGGAAGAGAGGAAAGAGAAGGGAGAAATGAGCAATAGTAGTACAATTAAAGTGTTAGAATCTAGGAAAACCTTCCCAAACAAAACCAAATGTAATAGCTGTTTGCCTGTTTCCTTTACATTTCTCTTGTAAAACTCCAGATAATATCTTAGCATCATGTATTATTTTACAGTAAAGAACTACCAGACTTATAACTCCTCCTGTATTTCATGGCACACTCACAGTTAAATTGAATTATTCAATCTTGTTTTGAATATTAAGCCATGAAAATTTATTTTTCTCTTGAGCTTCAGGTTAGCCATTATCTGACTCAAGGCCATGTTCAACTTCAACTTGTTTCCAATCAATTGGAGTAAAAATAGCAATTTCTTCAACTCCAGAATGTTACAGATTTAACACCTGCTATTTTACCATATGGAACAGAGACTGAACCTGGCTTTAATCCCAAGGGACAGGGTGACTCAGGAGAGCACTTTTTCACTTTCATGGCAGCAGCTAGACTCCCGTGCAAGGCTCTGGAGACCAAACATGCTCCCAGCTGAGTTTTTTACACACAGAGGTGAGAGGATGTAAAAAGGGAGATTCTCAGAGATCCAAAATTCATGACTGGTAAATTCCCATGACATTTGTTGCAAGTGGTTGGCAAGGCTTAGTGGCTAATGAGGCACTGGAACAGCCTTGCTCAGGTTCTGTCTCCAAACATAAATAATTCATTTTTACATACTCCATATATTAACTACCTCTAATATCATTGGACATGATTGGAGATGGAACTGTGAAGTACCCTGCTTTGTTCTGCCTCTACTCTGTTTAGGTTTCAAATTGCCATACTGTCTCCATAAACTTAGACAATTAAAACATTTTTTTTAAAGATGGAGACTTAAAAACAATAACATCATTTTGTGCTATTTAGAAGCAAATAGCTAGGGATATCTTTCAGATGAGGGTTTACTCCAGGGAAACAGACTAAGAGAAATTTGGTTGTTGACACTTCCCACAGGCTACAAGGAAAAAAAGAGTGACTTATATTGCTTAACCTTTATTTGGAAGTCAGGTTATATGTTCAGTCTGCAAGTTTAAAATATCCTTATAGATTTCATAGATAAGACATTTCTCATTATCTGGGATTAAATGTATAAATTAGAGCTCTTTTCTTCCATTTATATTCATAGGAAAAAGATAAATCTTCAAATCAGAATTTTCTTTATTAAAGAGTATAGGATACCATGTAGAAAAAAAAGGTTTCACTGGTCATATTTTCCTTGAATTTTTTATTCTATACATACATTTTTCTTTCTTTCTTTTCCACACAGTCTCATTTTAGTTCAGCCAAATAGGAAACAAAACCCACTCTCTGTAGTTGCTGCTGCTTTAACTAATGGTGAATTAGTAAATGCATACTTAAATTAAATGTACACATTTCTACATAAAGTCTTACATGCATTTAAATGGCAGGCATAAATGAATACATTTACTTTAAGCCGTATTTCCTTCTTTCTTTATGATAAGCAGCTCTATAGGGTGAGCCTCCATAATCTGCCAGTTTTAGTAAGTTAAGTGCTCATGGAAAGTGTAAGAGAAAGGAAGGCATAATCGAGCTCATTCCAATTTTCAGGTGAGAAAATTATGGAACAGATGGTATAAGTGAGACACCCAGAAAAAATCCAGGCAAAGGAAGGACTTCTGGTCTCAGCCTCTGCCCATTATTATCTCTCAGAGGTGTAGGATTCTGCTTGCTAAGACTCACTTGAATCTTCTCTGGGAGGCAATTTAATCTATAAGAGGTTTCCTTGATTAGTACAGGAGTGAAAAGGAAAACACAGATTTTTCCCTAGGTGGAAAGGTAATATTGAGACATCCCCCAAAGCACATGAATTCACAGGAATTGTCTCTAAAGTGCTGTGCTGGCTAGTTTATGTCCCCTTGATACAAGCCAGTCATTTGAGAGGAGGGAGAATCATTTGAGAAAATCCCTTTCTAAGATCAGGCTGTAGGGAAGCCTGTAGGACATTTTCCTAATTACCTATTGATGAGGGATGGCCCAGCCCATTGTGGGTGGTGCCATTTCTGAGCTGGTGGGCATGGATTTTGTAAGAAAGCAGGCTAAAGCTGCCAGTAAGCAGCATTCTTCCATGGCTTCTGCCTCAGCTCCTACCTCCAGGTACCAGCCCTGCTTTGGTTCCTGTCTTGACTTCCTTCAACAACTAACAGTGCTGTGGGCATGTAAGCCAAAGGAACCTTTTCTTCCCCAAGTTACTTTGTTCATGGTGTTTTATCACAGCAGTAATAACCCTAACTAAGACAAATGCCAACTAGCATGTGGGGCTTTAATTCCTTAGTTCATTTGTCAGGATATTTTACAAGTTGTAAATTATGGCAAGGAATGCCTGCTTTACCTAAAATGAGGAACCCATGATAGAATTGTTGGAAGAGCCCCAATTAATAGACCTTTGTAGTTGGTAGCCATTCCAGCTTTGACCTGGAAGTTCCAACCCCCATTGAGGCTTCGGTAATGGTCACACCCACAAGGCGGGGCTGAGACTGGACCCTGAAGACCGGGGGATCTGGATGAGGGGAACCAACTCTCTTGGTTCCTGGATCCTGGATGCTGGAGGTAGACCAAGCAGAGTTCTCCAGAGAACAACGCCGGACTGCGCCACACCTTTCCCAGACCCTGCAAGCTACCTATCCCTTAACTTGTAAGTTACCCCACAAAATAAAGCTCCCTTTTAACTTTGTGGAGTGGCCTTAATAATTTCACGAATAGACCTGTGCAGTGAAATAGTATTTGCAGGACATGCAAGGTTGTTGCAAACATGAACTCACAGCAACTGTGATGGAATGCACAAAACCTGCATCAGATGAAGCCAGGCAGTGTCCCCAGGATGGGGACAGGAGTGTCTCATAAAGTTCCTCCCCTTGCTGACCGGTGTTGGCAACTGATGTTTGCTAGAGTAGGAGGAGTCAGTCAGTTTTCTACTAGAATTTGGTCCCTGCGTGGCTATTCGTGTTTCATTTGGTAATCTTAGGCAGCATAAACAGTATGTTTAAAAACTATCAAGTTCATGAGGTTGGGAATAAAAAGCCTTCAGGTGTAGAGGGAAAATGGGAGAGGAGTTATAGGAGGCTGGGTTTAATCAAAGCATATATGAATGTGTTAACTTCTCAAACAATAACAACAAATTAAGGAAATAAACAGGTAGACCAATGAAATGGAATGGGAGATTGGAAACTAAAAGAGTAGAAGAAGTTTTCCATGGATCCTAAAGTCCAAAGCCTGCTTAGAAAGAAAAGAGGAGGAGAGGAGGGCAATATGCCCTGAAACAGGAGTAAAGGATGTGGATTACTATTCTAGGCTGAATTTAAAGAATCCTGGCTAGCCTTTGATGGATATACTGGCTTGGTTCTTGGTGGGTTCCTGCATGTTTGTCAGTGTTTATAGACCCTGGTTAATTCACAATTCAGGTCGAGAACATAAGAAAGTCACTTGCCTCGGTGAGGGTCAGAATTTTGATATGTATGAGTATGTATGATGTATATCAAATAGTAACACCAAGTGATGGGATGTGGTGGTTAATCTTGGTTACCAAACTGGCTACATCTGTAAACAATTCAAAGCTAAGCAGCTGGGCACACCTGTGAATGACAGTTTTGATTGGATTATTTGAGGTAGGAAAAAACACCCTCTACCTGGGCAATACTTCCTGGTGGAAGCATCATCAAAGACTGTGGATGGAGGAATTTTTTTTAAATAAATAAATTTATTTATTCCCTATCGAAGCTGGAGTTTTACCTCCCTCCTATCTTCCCAGTCCCTCCCCACAACACCCTCCCCTCTGTTTCCACTCCTCCATTTCTGTTTAGGAAAGGGAAAGTCTCCCATGAATTTCAACAAAATATGGCATATCAAGTAAAACTAGTAAGTACCTCCCCATATATCAACATTGGGCAAGGTAACCCAGTATGAGGAGTAGGGTCCCAAATTATGATATGGACCTACTCATAAGTTGATATTATATTTATAATAAAGTATAACTATGCTATAATCCAGAGATTCAGAGTGACTTGATAAGAAGAATGATTCATGGGGGGAACATCCAGATCTCCCTGGGAATTGGAATGGGGGTCAGGGACATCACAAGAAAACTCACAGAATCAACTAACCTGGTCTCACAGAGACTGAACTGACAACCAGGGCTCCTGAATGGGGGTGACCTAGGCACTCTGCATATATGTGACAGTTGTGTAGCTTGGTCCTCTTATGGAATTTCCAACAGAGGGAGCAGGGGCTGTCTCTGAGACTCTTTTTACTGGAAATTTTACTTTTTGTCAACTTGTCCTTAATCTCACTGACAAGCTCATATATCCTGTTCCTAAGGTATTCCTTAGTTGGCAATAGAACCTACTTTTTCAGGATTCCAACATAGAGCAAAGACCAGCAGCTCTCTGGGAGTTTCCCAGAATAACAGCAAATTGTAACTGCTGAGACAACCAGTGTTGTGGACTACACATTCACTGGATTCTTGAGTTTCATTCATGAGATTCTATTGTTGAACTACCAGATCTCACATAGCCTGCAAACCTTTAGAGAACTCTAACATGCATTCAAAAGTGAATGGGATAACTGTCACAAGACTCCACCCCTAGATGAAAAGCTATAGGAAGATAATGGCTGCTGATAGTGGAATCATCAGTTTAAATGGTTGGTTTAATAAAGAAGCTGACTGGCTAATAGCTGAACAGAATAGGTTAGGCAGGAGAGCCAAACTAGGAGAATGCTGGGAGGAAGAAGGGTGAAGCCTGGAGTCACCAGCCAGATGTAAAAAGACTAGGACACACAAAACAGGATAGAAGTAAAAACCACAAGCCTCGCAGAAGCACATAGATTAATAGAAATGGGTTAAGTTGCAAGAGCTAGTTAGTAACAAGCCTGAACTATTGGACAAGCATTTGTAATTAATATTAAGCTTCTAATTGATTATCTGAGAGTGGCTGCAAGACAGGACAACTCCGCTTACAATATGAGAAAACTGAATGAACATATATAGATGCCACAACAGTTAGAGACTGACTATGGAAAACATTTTAATTCCTCTTTCAATCTAACTTCTTAAAACTGTAGATTTTCATTTTTATGTCATTCATGGTTCTTTGAAGACATATTTTTTCTCCAAACGAATTATTTCTTCTTTCCTATATTCATAGTTCATTAATAGCATCAGCATGATAACTGGTGATATCATGAACAACTTACACATTCGTTAAAGTGAAACTACTTCCCTATGAAGTGCATTTCTGCCATCATCCTATAACCTTTCGATTTTCTGTGCAATTTAGCACCATAATTCATATTAAAATCTAAATGTACAGGTTTGGACTTAAACTTTCAACCTTGTTACGTTCTGACTATGGTTAATAGTTCATCTGATTTGTTGCCTAGATAATTTCTATGGCTGTTTTCGGTATCTACTCTAAGTATTTTCCTTTACAAGTTATTGCAAGGCAAGCCCATGTGTTCTTTGCCTGTCTCTGACCATGCTCAACAACATGGTCTCAAAGAGTGTTTGACAAATTATACTAGTTAAAGAAAACTGCCTCAGGGTACCTATTAATTCTTCCATAAAGATCCAAGTCCTAGTAAGCACAACTGTATCAAGAAACACAACTGTGTTTAAATATATTTCTGGGACTTATAATTGAGAACAAGAAAGACAGAATTATAGAACTGAATGTGTTTTATAGATTTGGTTTTGCTTTGAAAGCAAGAAACCAAGACTCAGAGCAGGTATTTGATTTTTCCACAGATGACAACTATTGTAGCTGACTTGAGGGACAGAATACCTTCCCTCTCCCCCAATATACTGTTGACAGTCTTATTTCTTTTTGAAATACAGCTCATATGAATCTTTGTTATTATAATAAATGCTTTCCGTAACAATGAATAATTTCTCAAATTGCCATACAAATTGTACCTACAATGGTTTAATATAATCTTTTAAAATATATTTTATTTTTTATTAAGAATTTTTTATTCATTTTACATACCAATCACAGATCCCCCACTTCCCTCCTCCTGTCCCTCCAGTCTTCCACAACCAACCCACCCCCATTCCCTCCTACAAGAAGGTAAGGCCTCTCATGGGGAGTCTGCAGAGCCTGTAGCTTGATCTGTTTAAAGGGACCCAGGCAGTAGGATCAGGAACCATCCCTGCTGCATGAGCTGGCTTGTTGGAGCCTGCTACCTATGGTGGGACACCTCCCAGAGCCTTGAGGCAAGGGGAGGAGCTTAGACCTGCCACTACTGAATGTACAAGGTGTAATATATTCTTAAAGCAACTAATGTTCCTTCAAATAATGAGGTAGAAGAGCAAAAAATTTAGTGTGAAAATTTGATGATTTTATTATGTTATATTTTGAAGAGAAACTGCAAAACCAAAACATTAATGTGTAAGACTGAATAAATATTATCATTTTTGCTAATTATTCTTCCTTTCAAGATAAAAATGTGTATTTCTTGAACATGATAAATTTACAGGAAGGATAACCTCCAAATGCCTTGACAAATACCTTTGCTAATATTATGAGAGAATAATAGAGATCATTATCTTAATAATCACAATGCCATTTCTCTGGTAAATACCAGTTTATTTTAGTCACTAGCTTATGTAACTAGCTAAATTTAAATTACATAAAATTAATTTTGATTCTTCTATAGTACTAGTATACCTAAAATATTTTGTAACTCAATTTTCTCAGTGGTTATAAAATTAGATTAGGATGACACAGATTATTGGTTCACATAACACAACTGTTGCTAATAAAATCTATAGTATTAGGAATTCTGATTTTCAGAGGATAAAACCAGGCCTTAGTTACAGGTCCATCCTCAAATGCCCAGTCAGTTAAAAGTCAGGACTGAATTATTTTATTCAATAATCCTACATTATCAGTTAAAAGGAGGAAAGAATTCTTTTTTTTTTTTTTTTTTTTTTTTTTTGAGACAGGGTTTCTCTGTGTAGCTTTGCACCTTTCCTGGATCTCGCACTGTAGACCAGGCTGGCCTCGAACTCACAGAGATCTGCCTGGCTCTGCCTCCTGAGTGCTGGGATTAAAGGCGTGTGCCACCACCACCCAGCAAGAATTCTTTTATTGAATGATTTCAGGGGTTCTAGCTTGTGGCTAAACTTGTGGTCATTAGTTTGAAGCTTGAGACAGAACTTAACATGATAGTGTGAGGGAAAAATGTTAGAATTAGCATAAAGAAAAAAAAACAAGGAAGGGAGGAAGGAAGAAAAGGAGAGATAGATAGATAGATAGATAGATAGATAGATAGATAGATAGATAGATATCAAGGGCCTATTTCATTCAGCTGGGCATAAACTCAAGTGTATTTAATTATTATTAACTTGAACTAATTCATTAATAGGATTTGCCTGCTCATGATCAAATTATATCTGAGTAATAACACCAATCATGGAACTTTTGAGGAGACACTACATATCCAAACCATAATACCAAACAGGAATTTCTGTTGTTTTCATGTATTTTGCCAGTTTCATGACCTGGGACCTTGATCCAGAATGTGATGTTATGGTGGGGAAATTATTAATATGCCAGGCCTGTAGGAAGCAATTAGGCTGTGGACTGTGACCCTCAGAAGAGATTAATGGGTATCTCTCAGGCCTCTGGTCAGTTCCCAGGGGCAAGCTTGGGCCAAGAATCTCTCTGGCTTCCTTTTTTTTTTTTAAAACCATATTTCCTTGCATGAGAGCAATTACTTTCATATCTTGATCCAGCTAAGGGAGTGTACATAGAGGTCAAATTAGCAAGGCCCAATCCTGGTCTTTCAGCCTCAAATCCTATTACCTTCCTAAATCTTTACTAAATACATACAGTCATTGTAACATTGATTATTGAATGTGTGGGGGAGTGAGAATAAATATACATGTCTGTCTTTATTTTGGATTCCGGTTTTGAGAATTGTTTATGTGCATGGAAGAAGTTATTTGTTGAGTAAATGAACATCTTTTACATTTCCCCTCTTTGGGGGAGGACTTGGCAGTTTACAGCTGCTAAGGAAGACAGAATCACATTTCTTAGGAAGGAGGACACAGAGTGATTTGCCATGCCCAGATCATGATCCCAACCCCATTTACATATGGATATCACAAATTGTACTTGGTGGGTTAAAAGTTAATAAATAGGTTATTACAAAAGGAAGGCTTTTTGTTTGGAGGGAGATGTGTTAGGAGGTTTTAGATAATTAAAAGAGGAACTAAGGGTGTTTAAAACAAAGGTAAATTGAATACATGTATGATTTTTTTTAATTATTTAGTAAAAACTAAAATTAAAACAATGAAAATATTTTATAGCTATTGTTATTCTGAGAAAAAGTCTTGCTAATGTCAGGCATGTTCTTACTTGTGATCCTCCTGCCTCCTTGCTTCCCAAATACTAGGAGTACCAAAAGCAATCTAAATTAACACTTTGTTGTGGAGTTTTTTCTGTCCTGACTGCCTATTCCCAAACAACCAGTAGCTGCTTCCCAAATAACTGACTTGGAGACTTAATATAAATTATAAATGTTCTACTAATAATAGCTCAGGCTTGTTACTTAACTAGCACTTACAACTTAACCCATTTTTATTAATCTTCATACTGTCCCCAGGCTCAGGGCTTTTACCTCTATCCCATTTTTTGTATGTCCAACTCTTCTCTGTCTGGCTGGTGACTCCTTTGACCCTGCCCTTCTTCCATCACTCTCCTAGTTTGGTTGTTCTGCCTATAATTCCTCCCATGCACCTAAACATATCATCGCCATCATCATTGAATATACCACTATTATAAGAAAATAGATTTTCTTTTAATTTTTTTTATATTAACTTTAAGAAAAATTATGTGTTGGCCTTTGTGTGGAGATTTTCCTTGAGAAGCTAGTTTCTCAACATCCTTAAAAATAGTTGAAAGCTAAGACTCAGAGACAAGCCCCCAGCTTCCATCCTGCCCTGGAACTCCCACCTGGACCAGAGGTGAGTGCCTGGGGTCACAAATAAACTCCCATCTGGACAAGATAAGCAGATCCCAGGGACTTCCTGAGACTCAGAGTCCAGCCCCCAGCTCCTATCCAGGCAACACTCCCATCTGGACCCCATGCTTCTCTAAAATCGACCATATACTTGGCCACAAAGCAAATCTCAACAGATACAAAACAATTGGAATAACCTCCTGTGTTCTATCAGACCGCCATGGTTTAAAGTTAGATTTCAACAACAACAACACAAAATTAAAAACTACAGAAAACCTACAATCTCATAGAAACTGAATAATGTTCAACTGAATCACCAATGGGTTAAGGAAGAAAAAAAGAAAGAAATTAAAGACTTCCTAGACATCAAGGAAAATGCATACACCACATACCCAAACTTATAGGACACTATGAAAGCAGTGCTACGAGGGAAATTCATAGCACTGAAATGCCCACATAAAGAAGCTGGAGAAATCTCACCCTAGTGACTTGACAGCACACCTGAAAGCCCTTGAACAGGAAGAAGCAAAGTCTCCCAGGAGGAACAGACACCAGGAAATTATCAAATTGAGAGCTGAAGTCAATAAAATAGAAATAAAGAGAACAAAACAAAGGATTGATGAAACAAAGTTGGTTCATTGAGATCAACAAGATAGACAAGCCCTTATCCAAACTAACCAAAGACAGAGAGAGAGCATCCAAATTAACAAACTCAGAAATGAAAAGGGGGACATAACAACAGACAATGAGGAAATCCAGAGAATCATCAGGTCATACTTCAAAAACCTCTGCTCCACAAAACTGGAAAATCTAAAAGAAATGGATAATTTTCTGGATAGGTATCACATACCTAAGTTAAATCAAGACCAGATAACCCATTTAAATAGTCCAATAACCCCTAAGGAAATATAATCAGTCATTAACAGTCTTGCAACAACAACAACAACAACAACAACAAAAAGCCCAAGACCAGATGGTTTCACTGCAGAATTCTACCAGATCTTCAAAGAAGACTTAATACCAATACTCTTTAAATTGTTCCACACAATAGAAGCAGAAAGAATCTTACCAAACTCCTTCTTTGAGGCTACAATTACCCTGATTCCTAAACCAAACAAAGATGCAACAAAGAAAGAGAACTACAGACCAATCTCCTTCATGAACATTGATGCACAAATACTCAATAAAATATTGGCAAACAGACTCCATGAACACATCAAAACAATTATCCACCATGATCAAGTAGGCTTCATCCCAGGGATGCAAGTGTGGTTCAACATGCGAAAGTCTGTCAATGTAAAACACCATATAAACAAATGAAAAGAAAAAAACCACATGATCAGATCACTAGACACAGAAAATGCATTGGACAAAATCCAACACCCCTTCATGATAAAGGTCTTGGAGCAATCAGGAATACAAGGAACATACCTAAACATAATAAAGGCAATCTACAGCAAGCCAACTGCCAATATCAAATTAAATGGAGAGAAACTCAAAACAATACCACTAAATCAGAAACAAGGCAAGGCTGTCCCCTTTCCCCATACTTATTCAATATAGTACTTGAAGTGCTAACCAGAGGTATAAGACAACATAAGGAAATTAAGGGGATACAAATTGGAAAGGAAGAAGTCAAGCTTTCCCTATTTGCAGATGACATGATAGAATACATGAGTGACCCCAAAAATTAAACCAAGGAACTGATAGAGCTTACAAAAATCTTCAGCACCTTAGCAGGATACAAGATCAACTCAAAAAAAAAAATCAGTAGCCCTCCTATATACAATAGACAAACAGGCTGAGAAGGAAATCAGAGATACATCACCCTTTACAATAGCCACAAATGATATAAAATACCTTGGGGTTACTCTAACAAAACATGTGAAGGACCTATATGACAAGAACTTTAAGTCCCTGAAAACAGAAATTGAAGAAGATGTCGGAAAATGGAAAGACCTCCCATGCTCATGGATAGGCAGGATTAACATAGTAAAAATGGCGATCTTACCAAAAGCCATCTACAGATTCAACGCAATCCCCATCAAATTATCAACACAATTCTTCACAGACCTGGAAAGAATAGTACTCAACTTCATATGGAAAAACAAAAAACCCAGGATAGCCAAAAGAATCCTGTACAATAAAACAACCTCTGGAGGCATCACAATCCCTAACCTCAAGCTCTACTATAGAGCTACCATAATAAAGACAGCTTGGTACTGGTATAAAAACGAACATGTGGACCAATGGAATCGAATTGAAGACCCTGACATTAACCCACACACCTGTGAACTTCTACTTTTTGACAAAGAAGCCAAAAATGTACAATGACAAAAAGAAAGCATCTTCAACAAATGGTGCTGGCATAACTGGATGTCAACATGTAGAAGGCTGCAAACAGATCAATATCTGTAACCATGCACAAAACTTAAGTCCAAGTGGATCAAAAGCCTCAACATAAATCCAGTTTCTCTGAACCTGATAGTAGAGAAAGGAGGGAGTAGTCTTGAACTCATTGGCACCAGAGATCACTTTCTAAATATAACACCAGTAGCACAGACACTGAGAGAAACAATCAATTAATGGGACCTATTGAAACTGAGAAGCTTTTGTAGAGTGAAGGACATGGTCAACAAGACAAAGCAACAGCCTACAGGATGTGGAAAGGTCTTCACAAACCCCACATCTGACAGAGAGCTGATATCTAGAATATATAAAGAACTTAAGAAATTAGACATCAAAATGCCCAACAGTCCAATTAAGAAATGAGCTATAGAACTAAACAGAGAATTCTCAACAGAGGAAGTTCAAATGGCTGAAAGACATTTAAGGAATTGCTCAACATCCCTAATTACCTGGGAAATGCATATCAAAATGACTCTGAGATACCACCTTACACCTGTCAGAATTGCTAAAATCAAAACCACAGAAGATAGCTTATGCTGGAGAGGATGTGGAGCAAAGGGAACTCTCCTCCACTGCTGGTGGGAATGCAAGCTTGTACAGCTACTTTGGAAATCAATATGGCGCTTCCTCGGAAAATTGGGAATCCATCTCCCCCAAGACCCAGCTGTAGCACTCTTGGGCATATACCCAAGGAATGCTCAATCATACCACAAGGGCATTTGCTCAGCTATGTTCATATCAGCTTTGTTTTTAATAGCCAGAACCTGGAAACAACCTAGATGCCCTTCAACTGAAGAATGGATAAAGAAAATATGGTACATAAACATAATGGAGTACTACTCAGCAGAGAAAAACAATGACATCATGAGGTTTGCAGGCAAATGGACGGATCTAGAAAAAATCATCCTGAGTGAGGTAACCCAGACTCAGAAGGACAAACATGATATGTACTCACTCACAGTAGGATACTAGATGTAAAACAAAGATTTCTAGACTGCTACACAACTCCAGGGAGGCTACCTAGAAAACGGGACCCTAGGAAGGACACAATGATTGCCCAATGACAGAGAAATGGATGAGATCTATATGAAAAATGTGGACGACAGTGGAAGTAATGAAGGGCAAGGTTTGAGGGCAAGAACGCTTAGGGGAGCAGGAGATCCCAGCTGGATCAAGGACAGAAAGGGAGAACAAGGAATAACAGACCATGATAATTGATGACCACATGGGAAAAGGAATAGGCAGAGTGCTGGAGAGGTCCCCAGAAATCCACCATGATACATCCTTTGTAGACTGCTAGCAATGCTCGAGAGAAACCCTGATCTTACCTGGTCTGGTGATCAGATGGCCAGATTCCCTAACTGTCGTGCTGGAACTCTCATCCAATTACTGATGGAAGTGGATGCAGAGATCCTCAGCCAGGCCCCAGGTGGAGCTCCAGGAGTCCAATTTGTCAAGAAAGAGGAGGGAGTGTAAGAGCGTGAATTGTTGAGACCAAGATTGGAGAGGCACAGGGACAAATAGCCAAACAAATGGAAGCACATGAATTATGAACCAAACGCCGTGGAACCCCCAGCTGGATCAGGCCCTCTGGATATGTGAGACAATTGAATAGCTTGAACTGTTTGGGAGGCATCCAGGCTGTGGGACTGGGACCTGTCCTTAGTGTATGAGCTGGCTGTTTGGAACCTTGGGCTTACCCAGGGACACTTTGCTCATCCTGGAAGGGGACTGGACCTTCCTGTACTGAATCCACCAGGTTTAAATGAATCCCCAGGGGAGTCTTGTCCATGGAGGAGATGGGAATGGAGGGGAGGGGCTGGGGGGAAGGTGAGGGTGGGGTGAGAGCGGGGAGGACAGGGCTGTGTGTAAAATTAAAACACAAATATAATAAAAAAAAGTAAAAAATAGTTAAAAAGATAATGAAAATAAACATCAAATAGACTGTCCTAGAAGCCTTCATTAAATTCCATTGTATGTGAAATGGGCATTTTTGTGTTACAATATGTTATACAATATAATCTTTATTTTTAAATTCCCACTTTAAAATACAAATGCTCAGTGGCCATTTTCTCCAGATAGATCAAGCCTTTAGATTTCTTTCCCACATTTTAACTGGTGATGTTTTCACCTACATAACAGGTTTCCTGGAATCTTATGTGAGGATTAGCTTCTAAGCAGTTATCATCTGTACACAAGTGTGCTCAGTACTTTGTAAATATCTAAACATTCTTAGGGTCATGGTCTTTGCCATTGAACAAATGGAAATGGAGTTTGTGTTCTTGTTCACTCTATAACATTTCTTTCTCCTCCTGGCATTCATTGTTTTGCAGCCCAATCTATGTATTTCAGTGCATTAGAACAGAATGTATAGGGATTCATGATGTGAGAGGCTCAGGACAAAAGAAGCAGGTGTTGCTTATGATGCATTTCTTGAGCAAAGCCTATAATACACTTGGATTTGTACCATCAGTAAAAATCCATAATTTTATTTGAATGGAAGAGCTGATCCATAGCAAATTACTGATACTTTTTTGTGGGTAACAGTTAAAATACCTTTTTGAGTTCTAGTTGAGACACAGACTTTGATCAGGTATGATTCCAAATAGAAATCCTCCAGAGATTAGTAACAACAACTGCCTTGGGGTGTCCTCTGTTCCATTTCACCACTTCACCATCTGGGTAGACATATTAGGATCAGTTCAGCAGATTTTGGAAATGATCAGTGTGGTAGTTATGCTTCTTAACAGATAATGGTTTTTTTGTTTTGTTTTGTTTTGGTTTTGTTTTTTGCTTCGCCACTCCCACATAAATGCAAAACAGAAATATGCTCAAAGCATTAACACAGACAAAGCTCACATACCCAAAATTTCCTCTCTGTAGATGAACCCACATTCAACTGAATTTGATACTCCCCAGAAACAGGATGAAGAACTAGTTTGGAAATGTGGGTGCATTGGTGTGGTGTCTAATTCTCTTTATCTCCCAAAATAAATCACACATTTTGAAGATAATTGAAAATACAAGTAGTAACAGGTGTGATTTTATTTAATAACTTAATTCTCCTTCAATATATCCTTGAAACATCTAGCAAAACAGTAGGCTTTAGAATAATTTCATTCTTAAACTGTGAAACAGGTATAGGAATCCAACAAGTTTGAAAGTGAGACCAGTAGTGAATTTGAATTATTTTGGGGTTTATGTTATACTTGGCTGATATTTCTTCTGTGTGTAGAGTAATTTTATGAATAGCTCAGGTCTCTCTGTCTTTAAAGTTTTAATATAGTGTGAAGCTCATTGTTACACAGTTTATATACTTCTTCACAAACAATTAGTAGATGAACAGTTCCTAGACTTCCCGTGAGCAGTTAGTTATGTATGTTGCAAGCTGAGTATAGTTCTCACAGTAGACATCAATCATAAACTAAGTACTGTACTATTAAAAAATAATATATCAAATGACAAATGTAAATTTTGTTGCATATTTACAGAAGGTGTGTATATGCTAAGTACACTGGCTGGTTTCAGATCAACTTGACACAAACTACAATCAGAAGGATTCTCAGTTGAAAAAGTACCTTCATAAGATCTGGCCACAGACAAGCCTGTAGAACATTTTTTTAAAAATTAGCAACTAATGTAAGTGGGCCCAGGCTATTGAGTGTAGTGATGCCCTGGGCTGGTCATCCTTAGTTCTATAAGATGGCTGAGCAAGCCATGAGGAGCAATCAAGTAAAGTAGCATTCCTCCATGGACTCTTCATCAGCTCCTGCCTCCAGGTTCCCACCCTGTTTGAGTTCCCATCCTGACTTCAAAAATGGTGAACAGTGATGTGGAAGTGTAAGCCAAATAAACCCTTTCCTCCCTAAGTTGCATTTGGTCATGGTGTTCCATCACAGCAATAGAAACACATACTAAAACATGAGACACATTTTCTGCAATTGAGATTTTTTTTTGTTATGCTATAGTTCTGAACAAGGAATTTTTGTACTGTACGCATGAGACATTTATTAATATTTAAAGACATATTTGACTGTGAGCATTGACACATTGGCTACCAGTTAATGGGGAATAGGTAGACAGACAGACAGATAGATAGATAGATAGATAGATAGATAGATAGATAGATAGACAGATAGAGGCAAGAATCCTTATTGAAAACAATAACTCCAGTAGATATTTTCTGGGAAACTTCAGACTACTCCAGGACCAGAGTGGAAGTTAGACTAACTGCAGATTTTCACATTTCCTTTGTCCCCTCAAAATCCAATCCCTGAATCTCATCCCCAGCTCTGTAGCAAAGTACCTGCTGTGGCATCTCACTATTTATCCCCACTCCCATGGTACTAAGATGAACCAGGAAGAACACCCTACCTTCCTCCATCCTGTGAACACTGTGCTCATAGCCTATTTCTAATCCTAAGTGTCAGTACCCAATACAGAGAAACAGATTTAACCCAGAACAGAATTTCTAGTGGTCACATATTGCAGGCTGACAGATTTTCCTACCAGGCAACACATAGCCACCACACCCTCCTAAGAACCAGAGAGAAAATGGAAGCCAAGGAACAAAATACCCACCTAACAAGACAAGAACAGATATCAGCACTTAGAATTACAATCTTCCAAACCCAGATGCTTAGACACCAGCATAAGACACAATCAGCAACAGCCAGGAAAGGTATGTTTCCACTAGATGCCAGCAACAATAATAAAGTAGTCCCTGAGAAATCCAACATAGCTGAAACACAAGACAAAGATTTATAAATATGATAGAGGTCTTTAAAGAGAACATTAATAAATTCCTTGGGAAAGCTATGATAAAAAAGGAACAGGCAATGGAAAGAAATGAATAAAACAGTTCAAGACTTGAAAGTAGAAATAGAATCAGTAATGAAAATGCAAACTAAAGGAAATCTGGAAATGAAAAATTTAGGAACTTGAACAGGAGCCATAGAGGCAATCTTCATAAACAGAATACAAGACATGCAAGGGAGACTCTCAGGCAGTGAAAAGATTAAAAATAAAAAATTGCATACATCAGTCAAAATGTTAAATCTAAAAAAATCCTGGCACAAAGCATTATGGGACACTAGAAAAGACCAAATCTGAAAATAATAGGAATATATGAAGCAGAAGAAATATATGTCAAAGACACAGAAAACATTTTCAACAAAATCATAGAAAAAAAATTTACTAACCTGTAGAAAAGAAAGCCTATTAAGAAACAAGAAACATATAGAACACCAAATAGACATGACAAAAAAGAAATTCCCCTCAACATACAATAATCAAGACACTAACTATACTAAACAAAGAAAAATATTAAAAACTAGAAGGGAAGAATGTCAAGTAACTTTAAAAAGAAAACCTATTATAATAATACCTGACTTCTCAATGGAGACTTTAAAAGCTAGGAGGGCCTGGACAGATGTGCTACAGACTCTTAAAAGATCAAAGATGACATCCCAGACTACTCTACCAAGCAAAACTTTGATCACAATAGATGGAGAACATAAGACATTCCATTATAAAACTAAATTTGAGTAGTATCAATCTACAAATCCAGTCTTACAAAAGTGTCCAGAAGGAAAACTTCAACCTGAAATAGTTAAACACACTCAAGAAAGCAAAAGCAATACATAATCCCAGCAAATCAAAGTATGAGGGAAAAAAAAAAAAAAAACCACCACCATAACAAAGTAACAGGAATCAACAAAAAATGCTCATTGGAAATTCTCACCATCAGTGGTCTCAATGCCCCTAATAAAAAGAGACAGACTAACAATGGATGTGAAATAGGATCCATACTTCTATTGTATCCAAGAAACATCAATGATAGACATAACCTCAGGATAAAAGGATGTAAAAATATATTCCAAGCAAATAGGCCTAAGAAGCAAGCTGACATAGCCATTTTAATATCTGACAAAATAGACGTCAAACTGAAACAAATCAGAAGAGCCAGGGAAGGACATTTCATACTCATCAAAGAAAAAAATCTACCAAGAGAACATTGCAATTCTTCATATCTA